>NC_134867.1:21012626-21315656 GCF_049852395.1 Peromyscus maniculatus bairdii
ACAGATAAGTGTAGCTTATCATCAAAGAATTTTCTCTTTAAAACAAACAGAAACCATTACAGAAAAACATAACAGTTCATAATGCAGCTACCAATGGCTTCTGCAGAGTTCAGCACCAAGGAACACACCTAAAATAGGAATCCTGAACCTAAGACTCAGGGAACATTGTGGAAGAGGGGGCAGAAAGATCTTAAGAGTGATACTGTGCCTCCTAGAAGTGACAGAGATGCTATACCCCATGATATCTGAAGAACATGGCTGCCTAAGCAGGACCTGAACAATGATAACGTCAATGGGCACGCTAACAAGGAAGGAGGAACTTTCAAGGGTCCCACCCCTAGACACTGAAGAGGCAACTAGTGAGTGCTGAGAGAAGGAGAACTGACCATTCAAGGATGAGCCCACTAACTGGTTAACCAATACGAACTGGTTAGCCCTGAAACCATACACCACACGACTCTCTCGCTAGAAGAAGTCAGCAGGTTGTGTTTATGTACTTATGCACTGACATATGTAACACTAAGAATCAAAACAAGGCCGTCAGTTTAAGAGGGAGAGAGGAGAGCACATGGGAGAGGCGGGAGGGAAGGGGCACGCCAAGGGTTAGAAGGGCAGGGAAGGAGGCAAATGATACAATATCTTAATTAAAATTTCTAATAAAAATTAAAGAGTATGTAAAGGCCAGAAGAAATGTAATTGCATAGTGCCACAATTAGAGGACTCTTACAAAAAATTATTTTGTTATTTACCCCAAATGTGTGCTTCGTGTGTGTGTGTGTGTGTGTGTGTGTGTGTGTGTGTGTGTGTGTAGACACATACATACGATTCAAACTTGTCAATTCCTCAATTTTCATTGTAAAATTAAATCCAAAGACTTTCAATTAATGATGCTAAGGTCACAGAGGGCAACGCTGTCGCCACTGTTACCATTCTACAGTGCACATATTTACAACCACCATTACAGCCTTTTAAAGTGGAAACAAGCACATGATATTTTCTGCTAGAACATGTGATTATACAAACTGTTTTCCTTGCATTTGAAGGACAGCAAACTAGCATTGGTATGAGACTTGATGAGCATTGGTCTAGTTGGAGAATAAGAAGTAAAGGGATGTTAAATGGGAGAAGAGGAAAAAAAAAGGAACATTTTTGTAAGTTATCAAAATCTACATCAATTTCAATAAAACATTCAAAAATTATTTACAGCCAATGTCCATCATTATAATGGTAAGCGATGAATAATCAAAAAGTAATCAAAACACACGTCAAATTACATTATGGAATGTTACATTAAATGATATAATAAATTAAAATTTTGACTTATGAGGTTAAAGAGTATCAGTTTAGGGGAGGCCATTCTTTCTTGACAGCTGCTGACACACAATTAGGTCACAATACCTGCGTATGGTTGTCCATGCCTGTGTCCCCACCACGTGGGAGGTAGAGGCAATGCTAGGAGTTAGAAGTAACCCTCAGTTACACATAGCAAGTTCAAAACCGGCCTGAGTCACATGCATGAGGCCATGTCTCAGAAGTGAAAATAAAATCTCGGTTGGTTGATACAAAAGCAAATCACAGAAGACACAACTGTAATTACTGTAATGAAGGAGGGTGGCACACGAGGATGGAGCAATTTAACCTCCTTCACTCCAGATATACAGCAGGATATATTTTATAATATCCTGAAGGAAATAAACAGAAGTAAAATTAAAATTCTTCTGGACTAATCCAAACGTGATGCCTCAAATCTATTCCCAGCACTTGCAAGCAAGAGGCTGAAGGAAACCAAGTTCTAGGCCAGCCTGAGCTACACAGTGTCTGTGATCCAGCCTAGACCATGTAGCATGACTTTCTTTCAAAATAAATAAAATCACCCAGCTTAGAACTGTTTCCTCTAAAATATCCATTGCCTAGGTCAAGAATATGGACATGCCTTCAAAGAGTTGAGTCATATGAGCTCTAAAGAAGAAAAGCCACACTTGTAAAACTATCATGTTTCTTACTAAAATACCATTAAATTTCTGGAGAAACTATTAGTTCAGTGTCCATTAAGATTTATTATGTTCTGTAGGTTCCCAGTGCCCTCATCACCTGGAGAAACACATTGGAAGCACAGTACTTTTGCTCCAAGGGAAGAGATTCGGGGAAGTATCAGTACTTTTATTACTACAGATAAAGGTGTTTCTCACCTTTGCGCAAGAAATAGCCTTTGTTTCTCTCCCCAATTTCATTTTTTATAATATTATCATAATTTGCTCGTGGGTCAGATTTCATGTTCTGAAACGTAGCTTGTCTCACAACAGCATCCACATCTTCTTTACTCAGTTTTTTCTCCAGAAAACTGCAGATTTTAAGCACTGAGTTCCTGAGGTCCTAGAGAAGTCATGGGTTGAGAAATTAATGACTTTATGATGGAGGTGTGAGTTTCAGCCAACCATGTGATATGAAAACTAAAATTCCCTCCTGGACAGCAAAGATGGCTGAACAAAAGCAAAGGGGAAAATAAATTAATATGATTATTTCAATTGATAATAGAAAAAACTTTCCTTTCTGTAAAACATAGCACATAGCAGTAGAAAGTATTTCAAATCAAAAGGCTGCATGTAAACACATATAATCAATCTTAGTAGTAGATATAGATATAAAGACTTTCAGGTGGTGTTGGAATCACTCAAACATTCCGACCTCTCTTTACTACAACATTGATAATAAAGAACAGAACAATTGGGCAATAAAAGGTAAAAGAGATTGTAATCTAGAAGGATGCTAAGTAGGTCATGTGGTTTCCAGTGCAGAAAATGCTAACAAATACCAATGCCGTTTTACAATGGTGTAGTGTACAAAATCAAAACCACACAAATACCAGGTGAATTTCTATACATTAATAAGGAAACTGCATCAACAACACTAAAAATCTTAGCATTAAAGTTAAGAAAGGCAGTGAGACTAGCCTATTGAAATATCCAGCCATTACTGAAAAAAATACAAGATAACAAACAGACAATTGTCTAATATAAAAGAATTGCAAAACAGTAACTTTAAGGTAACATCCAAAACAATCTGCATTCAGTGAAGTTCTTAAGATCTCAATTAAAATAGAAAAACCCATTGCAAAATTTATTTGAAAAGATACTAAATGGGTAAATAACCTTGAAAGAAGTGGTTAAGTTTGCAGTATTCATACTTTCCAGATTTCAAAAGTTAGTAAAAAATCATGGAACCCAAAAATGCTATAGTCATTCTATAAATAGAGAATGTGACACAAATTCTTTTTCTGGAACTCCATCAAACAGTTTAATCGACTGTCGTAATTTGTATAAATGGCTATGCATTAAATTACTGTTACTTGAAACAAAATGTTTGATAAAAATATATATACTAAAATTTTAAATATGAAATTGTGACTTCCATTTTTATGAAAAAAAAAAACAATGGACAAAAAAAGTCCAGATAGACCCTGAGAAAATATTGGTAGCTGATTTCAACACCTCATTTTCAATTCTAAATAGGCCATCCAAATTAAAAATCAACATAGAAAACTCAGTTAATTTTCACTACAGATTAAAAAGATATAACAACTATTTACAAAACACTTTATCTATATCTGTCTGACTTCTATTGTGATAAAACACTGACCAAAACAATGTGGGAAGAAAAGGAATTATTTCACCTTGGAGGTGATAGTCCATCATCAAGAGAAGGCAGGAACTGAGGTAGATTGTGGGGAATGCTCCCTACTGACTTGCTCCTCATGGCATTCTCACCCAGCTTTCCTTTCTTTATCTTTCTTTCATGTGAAAGGAACTTATGTGGCCCATACAATAACTACATCATAGTTAGTAACTTACTTCTACAAATAGCTTCACTGTTCAATGACCATGAAGGGACTTGAAGAAATGGAAAGCACATTAGACAGAAATAGAATCAGAGTACCTGAAAACTTTAACTATAACTCTGGTTATTAATTCAAGGAGACAAAATTAAAAATTATCCAAAAACCTAGACTCTGACTGAGAATGTAGATTAAAAGGAGAACATTTGTATGGCATGCATGAGACTCCAGTTTCAATTACCAGCATAGAAACAAACAAAACCAAGATACTCAAAATAATGTATCAGATTAGATACTGAGTGCAAGAGCATTTACCATGAATAACAGTGTAGATCTTACACAATTAAAAATAGGCCCACGAGGGGGCAGTGATGGCACACACCTTTAATCCCAGCACTTGAGATGCAGAGGCAGAGGGATCTCTTTGAGTTTGAGGCCAGCCTGGTCTGCAGAGGGTGATCCAGGACAGGCACCAAAACTACACAGAGAAACCCTGTCTCGGAATAAAAAAAAAAAAAAAAAGGCCCACAATATAACACAATGACACCATTCCTTGTTGTATTCCAATGAAAATAAAGTCAGCATTCCAAAACCTAACTGGCATCCAATGTTGTTGCATTCTTCTCCCTAGTCAAAGCATGGAGTGTGCCTAGATGCCAATCAATGTATAAAAGAATAAAAAAAACACTATAAATACAAAAATAGAGTATTATTTAGACACAAAGTATAGTCGGAAGATTTCCTGTCGCTTGCCTGGTCTGTGGTCGGGACAAATCTCTCACCCACAGTCCCATAGCCTTTTATAAAATAATCACACAGAGGCTTAATATTATTTATAACTGCTTGGCCATTAGCTCAGGCTTATTACTGATTAGCTCTTACACTTAAATTAACCCATAATTCTTATTTATGTTTAGCCACATGCCTTGGTACCTTTTCTCAGTTCTGCCTTGTCATCTTGCTTCCGCTGTGTCTGGCTGGTGACTCCTGACTCTGCCCTTCCTCTTCCCAGAATTCTCCTTGTCTCCTCGCCACACCTTAACTTATTGACTGGCTACTGGCTAATCAGTGTTTTATTAAACCAGTGTACAAGAGCCAGGTTTAAAACAGCCAACTCATGCAATGAGCACAAGACCTCCCAAACAGATCAAGCCAATCAACTGTCTCACCTATTCAGAGGGCCTGATCCAGTTGGGGGCCCCTCAGCCTTCGGTTCATAGTTCATGTGTTTCCATTCATTTGGCTATTTGTCCCTGTGCTTTATCCAACCTTGGTTTCTGGGGCTTATGCAGGGATGCTTGGCTCAGTCTGGGAGGAGGGGACTGGACCTGCCTGGACTGAGTCTACCAGGTTGATCTCAGTCCTCGGGGGAGGCTTTGCCCTGGAGGAGGTGGGAATGGGGGGTGTGCTGGGGGGAAGGGGAGGGGGGCAAGAGGGGGAAGAACAAGGGAATCCGTGGCTGATAATGTAGAACTGAATGGTATTGTAAAATAAAATAAAAGGGAAAAAAAGAGCATTATCCCACAGCATTTCCCCTTTTCTGTCTAATTGAGAAGGAATGTTTTAACTTTAACATAGTAAAGTTACATATAAAGAACAGTTATCAAGCAAGAATTACAGTTACAATATCTAGTCCATTAGTATTCAAATACAACAAAGAAAAGTAAAAATCTGTGTTGGTAATGGATGAACCTTAAAACATCAGATTAAGTGAAATCAAGCAAGACAAAGAAATAGAAATCAAATCTCTTTCCTATGGAGATAAAAAAAAAAGTAATGGTCTTTCTGAAAGTCAAACTATGGTTATTAGGAATTGGTCAGAGTCCTGAGAAAACAATCGGTGGAGTAAGAGTGATTGGATAAGACCAATGCATGCTGTGTTCATGAATGTCAATACCCCACTGGATCTACTAATACAAATAATTAAAGAGGGTTGATAATATCATTAAAAGATAAGTCTATTCTAGACAAATAAGGTTGTCTTATTGACACAGGTGGATACATTAGAAGGAATCACAAGAGATGACCACTGGGAAAAGAAAGCCTCGGGACAGACCAATCAATAAAGGAGAGGCTGGCTGACAGGAACCTCCTTCAATACTGAACCCAGGGAAGAGTGTGATATGAGGACATCTGGGAGTGTGTTGTTTAAACTCAGAGATGAGAAATAATTTTCAAAACATCTTTCTCATCTTACCTTCTTCATATCTTCATAGCTCAGGAACATAATATTGAAGTCATGTCTGTGTTCATACCAGCCTCTGATGTGGTCAAACCAACAGCTTCCTACCACTGAAGGGAAGATAAGTGAGTAACAAAGTCAAGACACTATACTTATTGAACAGCAAACTTTATTTGTTCTTTTCTGGTTTAGACTGCTCAGAAATAAAAATGAAGCCCCTCCAACTGGATGTCTACCTGACTATTTTAAAAGAGTTATTTTTGTGTAACAATTACACAAGGCTCATACCAACCTACCAACCTACCTATTTAGGGATGTAGCAAGACAGACATTGAGAAAGTCTTGGGTCAGGGGCTGGAGGGACTGCTCAGTGGTAAAAGCACTGCTGCTCTTGCTGAGGACCCGGATGTGATTCTCTGTACCCACATGGGGGATCAGAAAACATATGTAAGGTCAAGTGTCTGAATTCAAAGTTATCCTTAAGGGATGTTCATATTTCTCCTCTCTCTGAAGTCATGTGTCTTCATTTCTCGTATCCTCTCTCTGAATAAGAGTGTTTCATTGCTACAATGAAGCAGAACCTGACTATAATTTTAGCAATGTGTGAGATCCTGATGCCACACCCCACAGCCTCTTTCACTAGTCAATTTTCCTCAGTAGTAGCATGTACAATTCCAGTTTCCCAACAAGTGTGTGCCACTGAGAGCACACACTCACCCTCACCTTCTGCTGCGGGACTCTTTTTATGTCATTAGCTAGAAAGAATGCATAAAATGTTTGCAAGTCTCTGGTTGTCTAGCCAAAGTACTTCCTAAATAATACAACGCTGCAAGCTGGTACCCCTCAAATGGTGTGAACAACAGCAGGGTAATTATTGTGTATCAGATTATGTTGGTCCACTGCCCCCTCCATCTCTTAGATATATGTTCCCTACTTTGAGATGGCTTAAATATCATCTGTACTTTATAAACTAGTGAGAGGGAATAAACAAAGTTACCTTTTCCATCTAGAAATTTTTCCAGATACTGGTCTATGGTATCTGTAGATTCTAAGGAAACCACCCAATTTGAAAAATGAAAAAACGAGATCAAAACATCTTTGGGATTTCTGTAAATGTAAATAATCTGCAGGAAAAAAAAAACACCGAGTTGCTTTAATAATTCTTGGTTATTCTAATAAGTTCTGAACAATTATATAATAGTTCTTAGCCAAATAAATCTTTATTTTCATCTAGGTAATATTTATGAAAATGCAGTTGATTATCAACTTTTTGTTTCATGTTATAAAAATTGAATACTTCCATTTACATAGTATTTCATGTGTGTACAAGAACACAGGTCATATCCTAGAAATATATTATTTGTAAAGTTGATAAATATGGTAAACATGTTTTCCATATAGTTTAATGCTATAGCAATTGATAGTCATTGAGTTTTTGAGCTATTTTATATATAGCACTGGAAATAAGTGAAAATATAAGAATGAACTATTATGTTGGACAAGCATTAACAGCATGCACATGTAATTTAAAAAGACATTTTCTCTGCTATTATAAATAATTAGCAAGTTTATTAAGAGTATCAGGAAAACAAATGCATTTCTAGTCTTGAAACAAGGAAATCTTTCTTAAATAAGGTATTGTTGTTGTATTAGGCTTTTGTTTGTGTTTTGAGAAAGAACTTAAATTTGGGTGGATAGGGATGCGGAGATAATCTGAAAGGACCTGGGGGAGGGGAAGAACATGTTCAAAATATATTTAAATTTAAAATTGCTTTAAATGATAAAAACACAATAAAAAGAAAATAAGTAAATAATGAATTTATATTTTAAAAAGTCAATATGTTTGATTATACTTAAATTAAGAATGGTACTAACCAATTTGAACCACAAAGTTACACAAAGTTCTAAAACAGGAGAAAGGCCACAAGTATAAGTCTATTAGTATGCAGAAGTGATGGAATTCATATCAGTAGGAAAATTACACTAAAGTTATACTAATGAAAAGCTGGACCAATGGTAGAACCTTTCCACCGAATTATAATAGGTCCTGGTCAATAAATATCAGCATGTGTCATCTCATTATAGAGACCAGATGGAAAACTTAAGACCACTGTGAGTGGGTGTTCAATAACTGCCACACTGGCAAACATTTAAGCCCAACATGTCAAGTTACTAGAGGAAAAAACGAGAAGTGATCCTTTGCTGGCTCCAGCAACAACTTCTGAAATACTACACCACCTCCATACGCTGACTACTCTGGTATTTGTGAGTCTGCTGTTCTATTCACATATGAAGTTTCTACAGATGCTGGTGGAGTGTTGTCCAGGAGACACACTCAAGAATGTTCAGAGAGAGGTATCATCATAGCATAAATACTGAAATTATTTTGTTATCCAACACTTAAGATATTTTATCTGTTCAAAAAGTGACTAAGCTCCATGACATACTTTAGCCTTTTTCTCCTTGAGACCTTTTGGTACTAAGTAATATGCGAGGTGGGAAGAAAAGATGCGTGGTGACGGCATTTTGACATAGTCTAAATTGTGAATATTGTACTCAAAGAACGGTGCTCTGTCCACTGTTGGCACGTTTTCAGTCCTGTTTCGGTGGCCCTCAAAATAAATCAAGCTGAGGATCTGCTGAGTCCAGATGGTACCTGTGAAAATAGATAACAATCCTGTTTTCAGTCTTGAGGTAGGTTTAAGTAACAACTATCTGTGGTAATACCATCCATCTTAAAGTGATTGATGCTTTTTTAATATTCCATGTATGCTAACATACAAAGGTAGTTTTTATTTGATTTTTATCTATACTTAACAATAACATTAGAAAAGATAAAATCAAGGGTTCTGAGCTCCCTTTTTAATTGTATAGTTATTTTGTTCTGATTTCTTGACAGTGATTATTCAAATTATTCCTATAGCTTCTCTGTATTCTATATTCCATGAGAAGCCTCTTTGTAGTATTTCAAACTTCTAATTGGCAACTATTATTTGTAGATTAATGGGTACGTTCTTATAATACCACACATGTTCACACTGTGCTAAAATTACTTCTTGGTACTGTTTGGAGCCTTATGACTTATTTCTTCTTGATCTTCATAAATATAATTATCTAGGGTATTGGATGCCCTCTCACTGTGTGTTACAGGCAGTCCTGTTCCTCTCTGAGACTTTCTTAGAAGTTCGCTGTCACAGTTTTAGAAAACTTAACAAAATTGACATGCATTCAGTTCCTTCCTTTTTGTGCTTCTTAAGCCCAATGCTAGGTGTCCAAGTTCCTGTGAATAAATACACTGTAGGGAAAGAAGAGGTCCAGGTTTCCGGTTTACTGACTGATTCTTGGGTTAGTAACCATTCAATTAAGATAACAACAATGAAACTCTTTGGGAAATACTTACAAACACCCAACCCTATTTCCACTTCAAATGAGTGTGGGTGTGATCAAATGTAATGGTACTAGTGTTTGACCTTATTTATTAATGATGACTCAAAATGATTTGCCCATGTAAATTTTGACATGAGCATTCACTCTCATTATTCTGAGGATGAGATTATGGTGAATTCCATCAAACTGTCCCTGCGATTTTGAAATGACCGTTCTGGAGAAGATATTGCAGACTCCAGAGGTGTAACAACTAAAGTGTCTGATCTCTTGCATGGCTCATAACCATCCTTAACCATTGTTCTAACCTTCATCCAAGACTTCCAGGAGCAGCTAGTCATTCTCTAGGGAATACCAGGTTATTTAAGGCACAAAATCAAGGGTGGGATAGGATGAAGATGCTTGGTTTACACTTTTCTCTCATTGCCATGATGAGGACAGGTTGGCAGTTGGCAGTATGGACCACAGCCAGGATACAGCTCATGTTGTAGTGTGTAAATGTACATCTGGACAAATGGGTCCCAGGTCCATAAAAGGAAGAATCTCCTAAAATATTTCTGTAAACCTTGGTGTGGTCATACACTGGAAAAATAAAATTAATCTCCAAATAACTATTTTGTCTCACAAAGAAATACCTAAGAGGAACTTCCAGAACACAGGAACAGGTGAAGATTGGTGGGAAATGACCCTTTAAAGGAAAGCCATGCTTGCTGTTGGCTGTACTGCTAACTGTAAAACAAAACAAAACACAAACCCCTCTATTTCTGACCAGTCTCTTGCTCCACAGGTATTTATAAAAATGCAGCAGTTTAACTTGCTAGTGTATACCAAGATGAAGTGTTTTTCAGAACTTGACAATTAAGGTCTAGAGTCCAGGATCTACAGTAAAATGAGATGGTTATTCTCATAGTCTTGAAGTTCTGTGACACACGTAAACATTCCAGAAGTAGAAAGCAAGGCAGCACTTAAAGTGAACAATGAAATTGATTTTGAAATTTTATTTTTATCTTTGCATGCTTGTACATGTGCCTGTGTGTGTTTGTGGTGCATATCTGGTGATTGTGTATATGATGCACATGTGGTGGGCAAGTGTGTGTGTGAGAGAAAGATTGATGAATGCACATGTTCATATGTGAGTGCAGGTACATGCATGTGTGGTGGTCAGAGTACAATTGCCTTCAATCTTGGTTGAGGTATGTTCATTTTCTGAGTGTGCATTCCAGCTGGTTCACGAACATCTGGGGATTCTCCTGTCTTTGTCTACCACCTCACCACCGAAAGGTCAAAATTATAGACACATGTTACCACATCTGGCCTACAAGAGTTTACGTGATCTCATCTCAGGTCCTCAGGCTTACAAGGTCAAGACATACACTTTGCACAATGAGCCATCACCTCTGCCTTGAAAAGACTTTTATGAACAAACCACGTACAATCCCATTGTCTGTAGTGTTTGGCAACAACCACACATGAACTAATTTTTAAAAGGGCATGTGAAATTTTAAGGAGGATGGATTTTGTTTGTTTGTTTGTTTGTTTGTTTTTCAAGACAGGGTTTCTCTGTATAATTTTGGTGCTTGTCTTGGACCTCACTCTGTAGACCAGGCTGGCCTTGAACTCACAGAGATCCACCTGGCTCTGCCACCTGAGTGCTGGGATTAAAGGCGTGTGCCACCGCCACCCAGCTTTTTTTTTTTTTTTTTTTTTTTTTTTTTTTTTTTTTTTTTTTTTAAGATTTATTTCTTAAATTGTATCAACCACAGTAAAACCAAGACCTCCAAGTATTGACCCTGGAGACTCAGAGTTACCACTGAAATAGGATTTTCCTGTCCACAGCAGGACACTACTGCTCCAGCACTGCTCTGTACTGATGGACTTCACACCTCAAGAAAGTGTGTGTGTGTGTGTGTGTGTGTGTGTGTGTGTGTGTGTGTGTGTGTGTGCACTGCTGAGTGCAAAAGCTTCTTAAATTGTATTAACTAGACCTCAGTTCCTGTAGGACACTTTTAAAGGAGGTGATATATGATGGAAAATTCATCCTAAACGATGAAGCACTTGCATATTTGCACCCAGGAGAAATTTTTTCATACTATGTCATCCCCGTCCAACAGACCAAACAGGTCAGTGCTCCCCGGGTGTCTGCTCCTGGCTCTATGTGGCACATCTCATTATTATAACATTCCTACTTTCTACCAGAGTGCACACTGTGTTCTCTCTCCAATGGTGGCCTTCTCTCCCACAGATTGGGGTCTGATTTAGATTTTGCCTGCTCATAAATTGTTATGTAAGTGCAGGTTTGATGCTGCAGATGAGTTGACAGGAGCCATGTTTGCCCACATAATACTAAAGCAAAGACAAGACATTAAAGCACATGCCCACTCCTGGCACTTACCAGATTTTGGATACGTGATTAGGAAGACATCATCATCTCTAATTTCAAAATCTTCCATCGTTTCTAAATGCTTAATGTTCACAAAACATTTCTCAAAATTATATCCCTTAAATTTAAATAAGTATTCACTTGTACTGTCCATGGTTATTCACCTAGAAGTAAATACATTGAATACATTTTGTGTGTCAAGTATTATACAGTACTGAGTAATAATTACTGGGAGGTCAGTATGTGCCAAGCACCATTTAAATATCTTATGTATATAAATATTTACTGTGAAAAACAAATTTCGTAGATTATGCTATCTGAATTTCATAATACTTTAATGATGCTTTATTTTTCAAATCACCTCATGAAATACGAGGAATAGAAGAGTAAAATGTTAAATACATTTTCCTGTAATTCCATGTGAGAAGGATTATCACAATCCTAAATATACAGATGGAAAAATGGGGCTACAGAGATGTTAACCACATTATTCAAGGATGCCCAGCTAGCCACCCTCAAAGGATTCCATAACCAAAAACTGGGCACAGTCCACGCAGATAATCTAGAATATTTTGTGGGGTTTATTTTTAACCTGCATGTTTTAATTCTTACAAAAGTAAGAAACTCTCCAGGGTGATCTTTTGTATTTGATGTAAGGTTTGGATAATCTGCTCCCTCAAAATGAGGCTTCTGCAACTTATTTACTTAGTGGCTCTAGAAATGGGCAACATTTGTGTTTCTGCAAGTAACTTATAATTACAGGAACCTATAGTTACAGTTATTGTAACTTATAGTTGCAAGGTCTCCTATGAAACTTTTCATGATTTTAATTTCCAAAGAATCTAATATCAGAACTGCAATTTAAGTCTAAATAATAAATGGACTAAAAAATCTAAATCAAATAATCTCAAGATAAACCCGATCTTGTCAATGTCTGATCAAGCCATATATCTTTACTGAATCTGCCAGAGAACTCGCTGAAGGATAAGGTGGTCAGAGAATGCTTCACTGTTCTGACAGTACCTTAGCACTAGTATGCTTCCCCGTGCCAGTGGTTTATTTTTAAAAATTCTGTCCCCAAGAAATTCAATTTGATAAAATCTAAAAAATAAAGCACCGACTAAATTGCATGTCAATAATCAACACTTAATTTGGTGTGTGGATGATTTGGGTGAAGCAAGCACTCGCTATATAGTCTAGGCTGGCCCAGAACTCAGTATGTAGACCAGGCTAGCCTCAATGTGCATGGATGATATTGTCTGTATTGGGATTACCTTCATGTGGCGGACACCTGACAAATTTCTTTACAGACATCTATCAGGCAGATAATCACTTAACTCGACCATGACTTATAATGCCTGATTGGGAAGCTCTTGCCTTGCAGGTTCCCCAACTGACAGTTCAAGTCCAAGCATCCGGACTATAGAGTGTTGGAAATAAAAAGGTTGTTCTAAAGGAACACACGCAATTTCAGTGGAGATAGATGGCACTGGTATTGAAAAAGAAAACTTAGATTTATCCTCTGGAGTGTGCTGAAGAAAATGCACAGCACATAACACTGACCAGTGGAGAGTCCATTCATAGAGACTGTTGCTGAAGTACAGAGGAAACAGAGGTGAGCCGCTGCCACATCTCACCTAACACCCACAACACCTTCCACACACCATTTAAAGAGCTGTTATGTATTCCATCCTGACCATCCTGGATAGGATGTCAGAATGCTGCTGTGAGCACACAGGATGAAATTTTCACTTGTTCTTTATTGTGTTCAGTGGCCCGCCTGGGCTGTCTTTTATGAGAAAGATAAGGAGAGGGGAGGCAGAGAGAGGAAGAAGAGGGACAATGGGAGAGAGACAGAAAATTTCATTCTCTAAAACAAAGAGAGGAAAGAGGGCCTGAAGAAGGTTCACTATGGAAACAGACATTAGAGGCTTTTAGTGACAATGGGAAAAATGATTATTCAATGAAAAAGCTGTATTTTTGTATTTAACCTCAAGAAAAAGAGGAAAACAAAATTAATAAGAAAAAAACTATTGAGACAAGGTCTCTTCATGTAGTCCTGGCAGGCCTGGAACTCACTGTATAGGCCTCCAACTCACAGAGATCCACCTTCTTCTGCATCCAGAGTGCTGGGATTGAAGTCATGCACCACCATACCCAGACCATAAAAAGATAATTGTACATATATTATACAGAAGAGAGGGAAAGCCTTGGTAGTCTCTAAATCTATTCCTTTCTACTCACAGTTTGCAGATCAATGGAAGGAGCAAAACCAGTTCTGATGGAATGTTAAGAAAAGCAGGAACTGATGGTTGCTGGGGTATAAATAGTCCCTGCCACATTTTTCTTGGCCAATTACAAGTGTTCTTGGAAAAGTAAAGTGAACTCAACCAAGACACATTGGGTAAGATTGTGCTGGTAACTAGGAAAATCGTATCAGATGTTCTTAGGAGAGTGAAATGTTACACATTAGGAGATTATAGTTAAATATTATAGAGATAAGGAAGAAAAATTTCACATTTACTAAATTATGAGAATTATTGTGCAAACAGCAAGTTATATTTGATACCTACAACTACAACTTGCTTGGATAAATTCTGGAACATGGTGGTGACCAAATTCTTTTAAGAATATCTGAGTGGGTAGTTTCAATTTTTCAGGGCTTTATTACCCTTTCCTTTATCCCAGTTGGTCCTGGTTATGGATTTTTCTGTTTGTTTTCATTTTTGTTGGTTTTTTTGTTTTGTTTTGTTTTGTCCACTTGGCACATGATAGGCCATCTGTGAAAAGGGAACCTTGGTTGAGGCCTCATCAAAACTGCCTCTGGAGGAGTCTGTGTGGCATTTTCTTAGTTAATGATTGGTGTAAGGAGCTGAGCCCACTGTGGGAAGCACCACCCTTGGATAGATTGTGCTGGGTTGTACAAAAGAGCACACTAAGCAAGCCATGTAGAGTAAGCCAGTAAGCAGCAATCTTCCATAGACTCTGCCTCAGGTCCTGCCCCCAGGTTCCTGCCTAAAGTTCCTATTCCAACCCAACCTAAAGTTCATGGTGGGGTATAAGTGGTAAAATAAAATAAACTCTTTCCTGCCCAAGTTGCTTTGGGTCATGATTTTATCACAGCAACAGAGAGAAAACTAAGTTCCCATCTGTGCTGGCTAGTTTTATGTCAACTTGACACAAGCTAGAATTATCTGAAAGGAGGGAACCTCAATTGAGAAAATGCCTCCAAAACATCAGGCTAGAAAGCATGTTCTTAATTAGTGGTTTATGGGGAGGCCATTGTGAGTCATGCCATCTCTGGACTGGTGGTCCTGTGTTATATAAGAAAGCAGGCTATGTAAGCCATGGAGAGCAAGCTAGCGAGCAGCACCTCTCCATGGTCTCTGCACCAAATCCTGCCTCCCGGTTCCTGCTCTGTTTGAGTTCCTGTCCTGACTTCCATCCATGATGAACAGTGATGTGGATGTACAAGCCAAATAAACCCTGTCCTTCCCAAGTTCCTTTGGTCATGGTCAACAGCAACAGTAGCCCTGAGACGCCATCCTTCTGTTAACTGCACCTAATCTGTTTCCACCATTGCATAAAACCGATCCTACCAGTGAAGGTTCCAGTAGTTTTATAAAATCATTGTATATATTAATTTATTTTCCAGTACCTTCTTAATGATATCCTTCCAACCCTGTTCCTCTTCTTTGATGTAGATATTATCTGCCCTTGGCTTTCTACTTAATCTACAGTACTGGGCTTTTGTTCAAGGTCTGTTCTTCTCCCATCTCTCAGCCATTTGTTTCCCAATGCACTGCTGTTAGGTAATGATTCTCAGGTTCCCATAAACACAGAATTTGACTGAGGGAGAGATTCTTATTCTGTTCATTGAACAAATATTTCCTGGCAAGAGAATAGAACACAATCTAAGGGTAATTTAAGCTTCTGACATTGAGCTTGTCCCATTTTACATAACACTTTAAACTAAGGAAATATTTGTAAAATAATCCAGGTTATGAGGCAAGCATACTATAAAATATGGATATCAATAGTAGAAAACTACTTAGCAAAATAAATAGCTCAGCCAAGACTTTCTGGTCATGCTAATATGAATGTCATTGAACTGGATGCTTTCAGGGTCATAGATGTATGGAGCTTATGAACATGGAGAGGATGGGAGAGAGGGAGGCCTTACACTTGGAACAGAATGCAAATAATCTATGATACTGTAATTGGTAGAAGGTACAACAAAATCCTCCTTTCACTCATGGGATTTTTACTAAAGTTTGAAAATATAAACAGATGAATAGACAACCCAGTTCATGAGAAAATATTTGTAATAAATACAAAAAAAAGAAATACGGATATTCATTTTTTATGAAGAATTTCTTCAAATGAGTAAAAAAAAACCAACTCCATAAGAAGGAGCAAAAACTGTGACTAGATAAATATACATAATAAATCTCAGTGAGTATTCAGATTTATGGTGATCTTTCTCTTTAATATTCATTGGAATACAAATTAAAAATGCATCATAGACTGATTCTATAACTTGATTATTGTGAATAGCACATCAAGCACATGGATATGTGTTCAGATCTGTTCACCACAGGACAGTAAATGTACTTGTGAGGGCTCTTTGTCTTGGTCTGTGTTCTGTTACTATGTTACCGTTTTATCCCATATGTTTAAGTGGAATGGGTCCCCCTGACTGAACTGAGATAAGCTGGTGGCTCCTGCCAGGTGTGGCTTGGGTATCGCAAGAGAAGCCATCTGTTAGACGGGATACCACAAGTGAGGCCATCGTCTCAGTGCTGAAATACTGGTATTTGGTTATCTGTTTAAGGGTTGTTTGTGTCTGTCTACTCACCTCCCTCATTTTCCTGGAAGAGAAGGAGAGCGAGGCGTGACGAGGGCTGCCTCCCTCTGTCTTGCTACCGGCCGCAGCACAGGTGGAGCTGGTCTTGGCCCGCAGGAGAAGCCTGGGGCCAGCCAGCAGCTTTCAGAGGGTGAGGGCACATGTTCTCGGTGCAGGCAGACAGGGACAGGAGCTACGGGCGAAGTGGCAGCGAATTTACTGTCTACAACCGACAAGCTGTGTGAAAGCTGAACAGAGAATCTGGGGTTAATTGTTAATTATTATAGTCAGGGGAGTTAACAAAATTCTTTTTCAGGAACACTGGCGGCCAAGGACACACTCTGTGCCCACTGTTCCCCTCCCTCCCTCCCTTCCTAGGACAAGTTCTTCTTCACTGTGATAAGATCAAGGTCTCTTCTGCTAGCCAGCAGCTGCCCACTTTAACCCTTCTTTGTCCTGATACTTATTGAGAAAGGATGTTGAATGACCAGCCTGCATACTTTGAAAAGATTTTACTTTAGAATAAAAGCCAAAAGTATATTATGTTTGGGGAAAAAATTACGCTTTTGCCTCCACAGGAAAAGAAAAATACATGGAGTGTGGTCATTTGAGTTCAATGGATTACAAATACTTGTCATCATTTAAGAGAACTGATTACAAATTATTATTGGTTAAGATAAGAAAACCTGCTGCTAATCTCAAATGTTTCACATTGATACAGGTTTTTATATATTAATGCAATTATAAGTTTTTTTGTTATGAAATATGCATATATATCTATATGTTTCTATTCTTGTTTGAAATGTTATACCTATTCGATGTTCTAAACTGCTGGGAAGAAACCACAAGAAAACGGACTTTGATGGAAATTTGCATGTTGTCTAAAAAGCAAGAGAAGGTGAAAGACTGGAATAGTGAGATGAAAGGAAAAAAATGAATTTGTCTATGTCTGGCTGATCCAGAAGAGCAAACATAGAGAAAGGCCTGATCTGGAGGTACATGGAAGTTATAGACGGCCAGAGAGAGCTAAGTATGTAAACTATGCTGAATTTGAGGGGAAATTGTAAGATATATTTGAGATTTAACCACGTTATGTTAATTCTGGTTGGTTTTCTTCATTTTAAAAATAGCTGATTCTCCATTGCAAAATGTTTATGTTAAAAATGGAAATATGTACATGTATGTGTATATGAACACTCATGTGACTTAGGTTTAACTCTATATATGTGAATATAAGCTAGCTTTAATTCTGTACGGTATGAAAGAAAGTTGGATCCAACAGTGTGTATGTGTGCTTGTAACTATTGTTTTATCTTAAACAGCAACCACACAGTCTTCCTCCATGCCTTGTAAAGACTTTGTCCCATTCTGTAGGCTGTCCCTCCCCTCTGTTGTTTCCTTTGATGTAAGGAAGCCTTTAAGGTGCACGAGGTCCCACTTGTTACAGGGGCCACTTCCCAAGCAACTGCAGTCCTGTTCAGAAAGGATTTGTCTGTGCCAATATCTCAAAGGGTTTTCCTTACCTTTCCCTTATCAATTTTAGAATTTCAGGTTTTACATAAAGGTCTTTGGTGCATTGGAAATTGATTTTAAGATGGGGAGAGATATAGACATCTCGTTTCATTCTTCTACATATGAATATCCACTTTTTGCTAGCAACATTTGTTGAAGAGATTGCCTTTTCTTTAGGGCATACTTTTGAAATCTTTTTCAAAAATCAAGTGGCCATAGCTACTTGAGTTTAATTCTGGGTTTTGTATTTTATTCCATTGATTTTTGTGTCTGTTTTTGTACCAGCATTACACCTTTTTTAAATTAAGATTTTCCCGGGCGGTGGTGGCGCACGCCTTTAATCCCAGCACTCGGGAGGCAGAGCCAGGCGGATCTCTGTGAGTTCGAGGCCAGCCTGGGCTACCAAGAGAGCTCCAGGAAAGGCGCAAAGCTACACAGAGAAACCCTGTCTCGGAAAACCAAAAAAAAAAAAAAAAAAAAAAGATTTTATTATTTACTTATTTATTTATTTACTTATGTGTGTATCTGTATGTGTTTGTGTGCATGCATGTGAACCTGGATGTGTGTCCTTTAAAAGTATCCTACAGGAACTGAGGTCTAGTTAATACAATTTAAGAGGCTTTTGCACTCAGAAGTGCACACACACACACACACACACACACACACACACTTTCTTGAGGTGTGAAGTCCATCAGTACAGAGCAGTGCTGGAGCAGTTGTGTCCTGCTGGGGACAGGAAAATCCTATTTCAGTGGTAACTCTGAGTCTCCAGGGTCAATACTTGGAGGTCTTGGTTTTACTGTGGTTGATACAATTTAAGAAATAAATCTTAAAAAAAAAAAAAAAAAGCTGGGTGGCGGTGGCACACGCCTTTAATCCCAGCACTCAGGTGGCAGAGCCAGGTGAATGTCTGTGAGTTCAAGGCCAGCCTGGTCTACAGAGTGAGTTCCAAGACAGGCACCAAAATTATACAGAGAAACCCTGTCTTGAAAAACAAACAAACAAACAAACAAAGTCCATCCTCCTTAAAATTTCACATGCCCTTTTAAAAATTAGTTCATGTGTGGTTGTTGCCAAACACTACTGACAATGGGATTGTACGTGGTTTGTTCATAAAAGTCTTTTCAGGGCAGAGGTGATGGCTCATTGTGCAAAGTGTATGTCTTGACCTTGTAAGCCTGAGGACCTGAGATGAGATCACGTAAACTCTTGTAGGCCAGATGTGGTAACATGTGTCTATAATTTTGACCTTTCGGTGGTGAGGTGGTAGACAGAGACAGGAGAATCCCCAGATGTTCGTGAACCAGCTGGAATGCACACTCAGAAAATGAACATACCTCAACCAAGATTGAAGGCAATTGTACTCTGACCACCACACATGCATGTACCTGCACTCACATATGAACATGTGCATTCATCAATCTTTCTCTCACACACACACTTGCCCACCACATGTGCATCATATACACAATCACCAGATATGCACCACAAACACACACAGGCACATGTACAAGCATGCAAAGATAAAAATAAAATTTCAAAATCAATTTCATTGTTCACTTCAAGTGCTGCCTTGCTTTCTACTTCTGGAATGGTTATGTGTGTCACAGAACTTCAAGACTATGAGAATAACCATCTCATTTTACTGTAGATCCTGGACTCTAGACCTTAATTGTCAAGTTCTGAAAAACACTTCATCTTGGTATACACTAGCAAGTTAAACTGCTGCATTTTTATAAATACCTGTGGAGCAAGAGACTGGTCAGAAATAGAGGGGTTTGTGTTTTGTTTTGTTTTACAGTTAGCAGTACAGCCAACAGCAAGCATGGCTTTCCTTTAAAGGGTCATTTCCCACCAATCTTCACCTGTTCCTGTGTTCTGGAAGTTCCTCTTAGGTATTTCTTTGTGAGACAAAATAGTTATTTGGAGATTAATTTTATTTTTCCAGTGTATGACCACACCAAGGTTTACAGAAATATTTTAGGAGATTCTTCCTTTTATGGACCTGGGACGCATTTGTCTAGATGTACATTTACACACTACAACATGAGCTGTATCCTGGCTGTGGTCCATACTGCCAACTGCCAACCTGTCCTCATCATGGCAATGAGAGAAAAGTGTAAACCAAGCATCTTCATCCTATCCCACCCTTGGTTTTGTGCCTTAAATAACCTGGTATTCCCTAGAGAATGACTAGCTGCTCCTGGAGGTCTTGGATGAAGGCTAGAACAATGGTTAAGGATGGTTATGAGCCATGCAAGAGATCAGACACTTTAGTTGTTACACCTCTGGAGTCTGCGATATCTTCACCAGAACGGTCATTTCAAAATCGCAGGGACAGTTTGATGGAATTCACCATAATCTCATCCTCAGAATAATGAGAGTGAATGCTCATGTCAAAATTTACATGGGCAAATCATTTTGAGTCATCATTAATAAATAAGGTCAAACACTAGTACCATTACATTTGATCACACCCACACTCATTTGAAGTGGAAATAGGGTTGGGTGTTTGTAAGTATTTCCCAAAGAGTTTCATTGTTGTTATCTTACTTGAATGGTTACTAACCCAAGAATCAGTCAGTAAACCGGAAACCTGGACCTCTTCTTTCCCTACAGTGTATTTATTCACGGGAACTTGGACACCTAGCATTGGGCTTAAGAAGCACAAAAAGGAAGGAACTGAATGCATGTCAATTTTGTTAAGTTTTCTAAAACTGTGACAGCGAACTTCTAAGACAGTCTCAGAGAGGAACAGGACTGCCTGTAACACACAGTGAGAGGGCATCCAATACCCTAGATAATTATATTTATGAAGATCAAGAAGAAATAAGTCATAAGGCTCCAAACAGTACCAAGAAGTAATTTTAGCACAGTGTGAACATGTGTGGTATTATAAGAACGTACCCATTAATCTACAAATAATAGTTGCCAATTAGAAGTTTGAAATACTACAAAGAGGCTTCTCATGGAATATAGAATACAGAGAAGCTATAGGAATAATTTGAATAATCACTGTCAAGAAATCAGAACAAAATAACTATACAATTAAAAAGGGAGCTCAGAACCCTTGATTTTATCTTTTCTAATGTTATTGTTAAGTATGGATTAAAAATAAAATAAAAACTACCCTTGTGTGTTAGCATACATGGAATATTAAAAAAGCATCAATCACTTTAAGATGGATGGTATTACCACAGATAGTTGTTACTTAAACCTACCTCAAGACTGAAAACAGGATTGTTATCTATTTTCACAGGTACCATCTGGACTCAGCAGATCCTCAGCTTGATTTATTTTGAGGGACACCGAAACAGGACTGAAAACGTGCCAACAGTGGACAGAGCACCGTTCTTTGAGTACAATATTCACAATTTAGACTATGTCAAAATGCCGTCACCACGCATCTTTTCTTCCCACCTCGCATATTACTTAGTACCGAAAGGTCTCAAGGAGAAAAAGGCTAAAGTATGTCATGGAGCTTAGTCACTTTTTGAACAGATAAAATATCTTAAGTGTTGGATAACAAAATAATTTCAGTATTTATGCTATGATGATACCTCTCTCTGAACATTCTTGAGTGTGTCTCCTGGACACCCTTCCACCAGCCTCTGTAGAACCTTTATATGTGAATAGAACAGCAGACTCACAAATACCAGAGTAGTCAGCGTATGGAGGTGGTGTAGTATTTCAGAAGTTGTTGCTGGAGCCAGCAAAGGATCACTTCTCGTTTTTTCCTCTAGTAACTTGGCACGTTGGGCTTAAATGTTTGCCAGTGTGGCAGTTATTGAATGCCCACTCACAGTGGTCTTAAGTTTTCCTTCTGGACTCAATAATGAGATGACACATGCTGATATTTATTGACCAGGACCTATTATAATTCGGTGGAAAGGTTCTACCACTGGTCCAGCTTTTCATTATTATAACTTTAGTGTAATTTTCCTACTGATATGAATTCCATCACTTCTGCATACTAATAGACTTATACTTGTGGCCTTTCTCCTGTTTTAGAACTTTGTGGTTCAAATTGGTTAGTACCATTCTTAATTTAAGTATAATCAAACATATTGACTTTTTAAAATATAAATTCATTTTTTACTTATTTTCTTTTTATTGTGTTTTTATCATTTAAAGCAATTTTAAATTTAAATATATTTTGAACATATTCTTCCCCTCCCCCAGGTCCTTTCAGATCCTCTCCACATCCCTACCCACTCAACTTTAGGTTCATTCTCAAAACACAAACAAAAGCCTAATATAACAACAATACCTTATTTAAGAGATATTTCCTTGTTTCGAGACTAGAAATGCATTTGTTTTCCTGATACTCTTAATAAACTTGCTAATTATTTATAATAGTAGAGAAAAATGTCTTTTTAAATTACATGTGCATGCTGTTAATGCTTTTACCAACATAATAGTTCATTCTTATATTTCCACTTATTTCCAGTGCTATATATAAAGTAGCTCAAAAACTCAATGACTATCAATTGCTATAGCATTAAACTATATGGAAAACATGTTTACCATATTTATCAACTTTACAAATAATATATTTCCAGGATATGACCTGCGTTCTTGTACACATGTGAAAAACTATGTAAATGGAAGTATTCAATTTTTATAACATGAAACAAAAAGTTGATAATCACCTGCATTTTCATCAATATTACCTAAATGAAAATAAAGATTTATTTGGATAAGAAATAGTATATAATTGTTCAGAACTTATTAGAATAACCAAGGATTACTAAAGCAACTCAATGTTTTTTTTCTGCAGATTCTTTACATTTACAGAAATCCCAAAGATGTTTTGATCTAGTTTTTTCATTTTTCAAATTGGGTGGTTTCCTTAGAATCTACAGATACCATAGACCATTATCTGGAAAAATTTCTAGATGGAAAAGGTAACTTTGTTCATTCCCTCTCACTAGTTTATAAAGTACAGATGATATTTAAGCCATCTCAAAGTAGGGAACATATATCTAAGAATGGAGGGAGCAGTGGACCAACATAATCTGATACACAATAATTACCCTGCTGTTGTTCACACCATTTGAGGGGTACCAGCTTGCAGCGTTGTATTATTTGGGAAGTACTTTGGCTAGACAACAAGAGACTTGCAAACATTTTATGCATTCTTTCTAGCTAATGACATAAAAAGAGTCACGCAGAAGAAGGTGAGGGTGAGGGTGTGCTCTCAGTGGCACACACTTGTTGGGAAACTGGAATTATACATGCTACTACTGAGGAAAATTGACTAGTGAAAGGGGCTGTGGGGTGTGGAATCAGGATCTCACACACTGCTAAAATTATAGTCAGGTTCTGCTTCATTGTAGCAAGGAAACACTCTTATTCAGAGAGAGGATACGAGAAATGAAGATACATGACTTCAGAGAGAGGAGAAATATGAACATCCCTTAAGGATAACTTTGAATTCAGACACTTGACCTTACATATGGTTTCTGATCCCCCATGTGGGTGCAGAGAATCACATCCGGGTCCTCAGCAAGAGCAGCAGTGCTTTTACCACTGAGCAGTCCCTCCAGCCCCTGACCCAAGACTTTCTCAATGTCTGTCTTGCTACATCCCTAAATAGGTAGGTTGGTAGGTTGGTATGAGCCTTGTGTAATTGTTACACAAAAATAACTCTTTTAAAATAGTCAGGTAGACATCCAGTTGGAGGGGCTTCATTTTTATTTCTGAGCAGTCTAAACCAGAAAAGAACAAATAAAGTTTGCTGTTCAATAAGTATAGTGTCTTGACTTTGTTACTCACTTATCTTCCCTTCAGTGGTAGGAAGCTGTTGGTTTGACCACATCAGAGGCTGGTATGAACACAGACATGACTTCAATATTATGTTCCTGAGCTATGAAGATATGAAGAAGGTAAGATGAGAAAGATGTTTTGAAAATTATTTCTCATCTCTGAGTTTAAACAACACACTCCCAGATGTCCTCATATCACACTCTTCCCTGGGTTCAGTATTGAAGGAGGTTCCTGTCAGCCAGCCTCTCCTTTATTGATTGGTCTGCCCCGAGGCTTTCTTTTCCCAGTGGTCATCTCTTGTGATTCCTTCTAATGTATCCACCTGTGTCAATAAGACAACCTATTTGTCTAGAATAGACTTATCTTTTAATGATATTATCAACCCTCTTTAATTATTTGTATTAGTAGATCCAGTGGGGTATTGACATTCATGAACACAGCATGCATTGGTCTTATCCGATCACTCTTACTCCACCGATTGTTTTCTCAGGACTCTTACCAATTCCTAATAACCATAGTTTGACTTTCAGAAAGACCATTACATTTTTTCTTATCTCCATAGGAGAGAGATTTGATTTCTATTTCTTTGTATTGCTTGATTTCACTTAATCTGATGTTTTAAGGTTCATCCATTACCGACACAGATTTTTACTTTTCTTTGTTGTATTTGAATACTAATGGACTAGATATTGTAACTGTAATTCTTGCTTGATAACTGTTCTTTATATGTAACTTTACTATGTTAAAGTTAAAACATTCCTTCTCAATTAGACAGCAAAGGGGAAATGCTGTGGGATAATGCTCTTTTTTTCCCTTTTATTTTATTTTACAATACCATTCAGTTCTACATTATCAGCCACGGATTCCCTTGTTCTCCCCCCTCTTGCCCCCCTCCCCTTCCCTCCAGCACACCCCCCATTCCCACCTCCTCCAGGGCAAAGCCTCCCCCGAGGACTGAGATCAACCTGGTAGACTCAGTCCAGGCAGGTCCAGTCCCCTCCTCCCAGACTGAGCCAAGCGTCCCTGCATAAGCCCCAGAAACCAAGGTTGGATAAAGCACAGGGACAAATAGCCAAATGAATGGAAACACATGAACTATGAACCAAAGGCTGAGGGGCCCCCAACTGGATCAGGCCCTCTGAATAGGTGAGACAGTTGATTGGCTTGATCTGTTTGGGAGGTCCTGTGCTCATTGCATGAGTTGGCTGTTTGAAACCTGGCTCTTGTACACTGGTTTAATAAAACACTGATTAGCCAGTAGCCAGTCAATAAGTAAAGGTGTGGCGAGGAGACAAGGAGAATTCTGGGAAGAGGAAGGGCAGAGTCAGGAGTCACCAGCCAGACACAGAGGAAGCAAGATGACAAGGCAGAACTGAGAAAAGGTACCAAGGCATGTGGCTAAACATAAATAAGAATTATGGGTTAATTTAAGTGCTAATCAGTAATAAGCCTGAGCTAATGGCTAAGCAGTTATAAATAATATTAAGCCTCTGTGTGATTATTTTATAAAAGGCTATGGGACTGTGGGTGAGAGATTTGTCCCGACCACAGACCAGGCAAGTGACAGGAAATCTTCCGACTATAATTTGTGTCTAAATAATACTCTATTTTTGTATTTATAGTGTTTTTTTTATTCTTTTGTACATTGATTGGCATCTAGGCACATTCCATGCTTTGACTAGGGAGAGGAATGCAACAACATTGGATGCCAGTTAGGTTTTGGAATGCTGACTTTATTTTCATTGGAATATAACAAGGAATGTTGTCATTGTGTTATATTGTGGGCCTTTTTTTTTTCCGAGACAGGGTTTCTCTGTGTAGTTTTGGTGCCTGTCCTGGATCACCCTCTGCAGACCAGGCTGGCCTCAAACTCAAAGAGATCCCTCTGCCTCTGCATCTCAAGTGCTGGGATTAAAGGTGTGTGCCATCACTGCCCCCTCGTGGGCCTATTTTTAATTGCATAAGATCTACACTGTTATTCATGGTAAATGCTCTTGCACTCAATATCTAATCTGATACACTATTTTGAGTATCTTGGTTTTGTTTGTTTCTATGCTGGTAATTGAAACTGGAGTCTCATGCATGCCATACAAATGTTCTCCTTTTAATCTACATTCTCAGTCAGAGTCTAGGTTTTTGGATAATTTTTAATTTTGTCTCCTTGAATTAATAACCAGAGTTATAGTTAAAGTTTTCAGGTAATCTGATTCTATTTCTGTCTAATGTGCTTTCCATTTCTTCAAGTCCCTTCATGGTCATTGAACAGTGAAGCTATTTGTAGAAGTAAGTTACTAACTATGATGTAGTTATTGTATGGGCCACATAAGTTCCTTTCACATGAAAGAAAGATAAAGAAAGGAAAGCTGGGTGAGAATGCCATGAGGAGCAAGTCAGTAGGGAGCATTCCCCACAATCTACCTCAGTTCCTGACTTCAGTTCCTGACTTCTCTTGATGATGGACTATCACCTCCAAGGTGAAATAATTCCTTTTCTTCCCACATTGTTTTGGTCAGTGTTTTATCACAATAGAAGTCAGACAGATATAGATAAAGTGTTCTGTAAATAGTTGTTATATCTTTTTAACCTGTAATGAAATTTAACTGTGTTTTCTATGTTGATTTTTAATTTGGATGGCCTATTTAGAATTGAAAATGAGGTGTTGAAATCAGCTACCAATATTTTCTCAGGGTCTATCTGGACTTTTTTTGTCCATTGTTTTTTTTTTTTCATAAAAATGGAAGTCACAATTTCATATTTAAAATTTTAGTACATATATTTTTATCAAACATTTTGTTTCAAGTAACAGTAATTTAATGCATAGCCATTTATAGAAATTACGACAGTCGATTAAAATGACTGATGAAGTTCCAGAAAAAGAATTTGTGTCACATTCTCTATTTATAGAATGACTATAGCATTTTTGGGTTCCATGATTTTTTACTAACTTTTGAAATCTGGAAAGTATGAATACTGCAAACTTAACCACTTCTTTCAAGGTTATTTACCCATTTAGTATCTTTTCAAATAAATTTTGCAATGGGTTTTTCTATTTTAATTGAGATCTTAAGAACTTCACTGAATGCAGATTGTTTTGGATGTTACCTTAAAGTTACTGTTTTGCAATTCTTTTATATTAGACAATTGTCTGTTTGTTATCTTGTATTTTTTCAGTAATGGCTGGATATTTCAATAGGCTAGTCTCACTGCCTTTCTTAACTTTAATGCTAAGATTTTTAGTGTTGTTGATGCAGTTTCCTTATTAATGTATAGAAATTCACCTGGTATTTGTGTGGTTTTGATTTTGTACACTACACCATTGTAAAACGGCATTGGTATTTGTTAGCATTTTCTGCACTGGAAACCACATGACCTACTTAGCATCCTTCTAGATTACAATCTCTTTTACCTTTTATTGCCCAATTGTTCTGTTCTTTATTATCAATGTTGTAGTAAAGAGAGGTCGGAATGTTTGAGTGATTCCAACACCACCTGAAAGTCTTTATATCTATATCTACTACTAAGATTGATTATATGTGTTTACATGCAGCCTTTTGATTTGAAATACTTTCTACTGCTATGTGCTATGTTTTACAGAAAGGAAAGTTTTTTCTATTATCAATTGAAATAATCATATTAATTTATTTTCCCCTTTGCTTTTGTTCAGCCATCTTTGCTGTCCAGGAGGGAATTTTAGTGTTCATATCACATGGTTGGCTGAAACTCACACCTCCATCATAAAGTCATTAATTTCTCAACCCATGACTTCTCTAGGACCTCAGGAACTCAGTGCTTAAAATCTGCAGTTTTCTGGAGAAAAAACTGAGTAAAGAAGATGTGGATGCTGTTGTGAGACAAGCTACGTTTCAGAACATGAAATCTGACCCACGAGCAAATTATGATAATATTATAAAAAATGAAATCGGGGAGAGAAACAAAGGCTATTTCTTGCGCAAACGTGAGAAACACCTCTATGTGTAGTAATAAAAGTACTGATACTTCCCCGAATCTCTTCTCTTGGAGCAAAAGTACTGTGCTTCCAATGTGTTTCTCCAGGTGATAAGGGCACTGGGAACCTAGAGAACATAATAAATCTTAATGGACACTGAACTAATAGTTTCTCCAGAAATTTAAGGGTATTTTAGTAAGAAACATGATAGTTTTACAAGTGTGGCTTTCCTTCTTTAGAGCTCATATGACTCAATTCTTTGAAGGCATGTCCGCAGTCTTGACCTAGGCAATGGATAGTTTAGACGAAACAGTTCTAAGCTGGGTGATTTTATTTATTTTGAAAGAAAGTCATGCTACATGGTCTAGGCTGGATCACAGACACTGTGTAGCTCAGGCTGGCCTAGAACCTGGTTTCCTCCAGCCTCTTGCTTGCAAGTGCTGGGAATAGACTTGAGGCATCACGTTTGTATTAGTCCAGAAGAATTTTAATTTTACTTCTGTTTATTTCCTTCAGGATATTATAAAATATATCCTGCTGTGTATCTGGAGTGAAGGAGGTTGAATTGCTCCATCCTCGTGTGCCACCCTCCTTCATTACAGTAATTACAGTTGTGTCTTCTGTGATTCGCTTTTGTATCAACCAACCGAGATTTTATTTTCACTTCTGAGACATGGCCTCATACATGTGACTCTGGCCGGTTTTGAACTTGCTATGTGTAACTGAGGGTTACCTCTAACTCCTAGCATTGCCTCTACCTCCCACGTGGTGGGGACACAGGCATGGACAACCATACGCAGGTATTGTGACCTAATTGTGTGTCAGCAGCTGTCAAGAAAGAATGGCCTCCCCTAAACTGATACTCTTTAACCTCATAAGTCAAAATTTTAATTTATTATATCATTTAATGTAACATTCCATAATGTAATTTGACGTGTGTTTTGATTACTTTTCGATAATTCATCACTTACCATTATAATGATGGACATTGGCTGTATATAATTTTTGAATGTTTTATTGAAATTGTTGTAGATTTTGATAACTTACAAAAATGTTCCTTTTTTTCCTCTTCTCCCATTTAACATCCCTTTACTTCTTATTCTCCAACTAGACCAATGCTCATCAAGTCTCATACCAATGCTAGTTTGCTGTCCTTCAAATGCAAGGAAAACAGTTTGTATAATCACATGTTCTAGCAGAAAATATCATGTGCTTGTTTCCATTTTTAAAGGCTGTAATGGTGGTTGTAAATATGTGCACTGTAGAATGGTAACAGTGGCGACAGCGTTGCCCTTTGTGACCTTAGCTTCATTAATTGAAAGTCTTTGGATTTAATTTTACAATGAAAATTGAGGAATTGACAACTTTGAATCATATGTATGTCTCTCCCACACACACACACATGAAGCACACATTTGGGGTAAATAACAAAATAATTTTTTGTAAAAGTCCTCTAATTGTGGCACTATGCAATTACATTTCTTCTGGCCTTTACATACTCTTTAATTTTTATTAGAAATTTTAATTAAAACATTGTATCATTTGCCTCCTTCCCTGCCCTTCTAACCCTTGGCGTGCCCCTTCCCTCCCGCCTCTCCCATGTGCTCTCCTCTCTCCCTCTTAAACTGACGGCCTTGTTTTAATTCTTAGTGTTATGTATGTCAGTGCATAAGTATATAAACACAACCTGCTGACCTCTTCTAGCGAGAGTCGTGTGGTGTATGGTTTCAGGGCTAACCACTTCGTATTGGTTAACCAGTTAGTGGGCTCATCCTTGAATGGTCAGTTCTCCTTCTCTCACACTCACTAGTTGCCTCTTCAGTGTCTAGGGGTGGGACCCTTGAAAGTTCCTCCTTCCTTGTTAGCGTGCCCATTGACGTTATCATTGTTCAGGCCCTGCTTAGGCAGCTATGTTCTTCAGATATCATGGGGTACAGCATCTCTGTCACTTCTAGGAGGCACAGTATCACTCTTAAGATCTTTCTGCCCCCTCTTCCACAATGTTCCCTGAGTCTTAGGTTCAGGATTCCTGTTTTAGGTGTGTTCCTTGGTGCTGAACTCTGCAGAAGCCATTGGTAGCTGCATTATGAACTGCTATGTTTTTCTGTAATGGTTTCTGTTTGTTTTAAAGAGAAATTTCTTTGATGATAAGCTACACTCATCTGTGGTATAGGGATATGTTTTAGAATGCAGCTAGGAATTGTTCTCATCTTTTAAACTGGTGGTAGTAGGTTTTTTTCTAAAAACCATGACCTTTCTGGGGCAAGGCGTCACATGCCTTTAATCCCAGAACTTTGGAGGCACATGGAGGCCAATCTCTAAGATTAAAGCCAGCATGCTCTACAAAGCAAGTTCCAGGACAGCCAGCATTACATAAAGAAGCCCTGTCTCAAAAAAAAAAAAAAAGTAAAAAATAAAATAAAATCCATGGCCCTACAAGCCTTAAGTAGTTATCTTTATCCCAGCAATGTGGAGCTGACTCAACATATGTAAGTCCATAAATGTAATGAACCATATAAATGTACTTAGAGACAATAATCACATGATTATCACAAAAGATGCAGAAAAAGCCTTTGACAAAATCTAACATACTTTTATGATATCAGTTCTAGAGAGACTCGGAGTGGAGGGAACACACCTTCACATAATAAAGCCTATCTATGACAAATGTACAGCCAACATTATCCTGAATTGAGAAAACCTTAAAGCTGTCTCATGAAAACCAGGAATGAGACAGGACTGTCCACTGTGTCCACTTCTCTTTTTAACAAAGCGACTGAAGCAGTAGCACAAGGCAAGAGAAGGAAATTCAAGAGATACAAACAGGAAAAGAAGAAGCCAAATTATCCCTATTTGAATATGATATGATATTATACATAAAAGAACCCTAAAATTCCAACAAAAACCTGTAGAAACAACCAACAATTTCAGCAGAATTCTGAATATATGGAACCAATTTACAAAAAATATGTAGCCTTTCTACACATCAACAACATACATGTTAAGAAAGACATGATGGACATAATCCCACTTACAAGAGCGTCAACGGCAATAAAATATCCTGGAATAAACCCCACCAAGAAGGTGAAAGACCTCTGCAATGAAAAGTTTAAATCTGTGAATAATTTTTAGGAAGACATTAGAAACTGGAAAGACCTCCCATGTTCACGAATTGGGAGATTTAAGATAGATAGAGAAAATGACTATCTTACCAAAAGGAATTTATGGATACAGTGCAACTCCAATCAAAATATCCACAACATTCTTCCCAGAAAAATAAAAATGGCCAACCCAAAATTCATATGAAATTATAAAATACCTTGGATAGCCAAAGCAAGCATGACCAAAAAGAATAATGTTGTAGGGATTTCCATTTTAGATTTTAAAATACATTATAAAGCTATAATAATAAAATCACTATGGTACTGACATAAAATAGACATATAGACCAGTGAGATAAAATGAAAGACTGAAACATGAGCATATGCAGCTACAACCTTGGGATATATGCTGCATTGTATCAATATTTCTCATGTATTTATATTTGTTAGGGTTTTTGTTTTCTGCTAAAGATTGGTTATGACTGGTTAGATAATGCAAGGGACAGTGATCTAATGTATTTGTTGTGTTATTGCATAGGTTTCTTTCACTGCTCAGTCTTCCATAAAGAAAGGTGAGGTACTAAACTCCACAGAGAACTCACAATGACTTTGCATGGGTTGGAGAAGATACTGAAGTTGCTCAGAGTGACCTTTGCTTTGATAGTTTCATTTACTCACCTATGTGCCTGTCCCTGTGCTTATCCCACTAGGTACCATTGGAGACTGGAAACATCATTTAACTGTGCAGCAGAATGAAAGATTTGACATGATATTCAAGAGGAACATGAAAAATTTTCCCTTAAAGTTTGTCTGGGATGTAAATGAAGAATAGAATTCTAATGTTAGTATAAAAGAAACATAAAAGTTAATTAAGCAGAAGGCCTACTTTTATATCAATATTAATATGTTTCTGTATCTTAATCATTAAATGCCAAACTTTATTAAGGAACAAAATGAATAAACTATGCCTGGATAAATTGCAATAAGTTTAATGAATGATTTCAAATTTCAAAATTAAATTAGTTTGGTTCTAGTTATCATTGGTACTGTGCACTAAAAGCATAAAACATGGTGCTTTGTGATGTAGGAAAATCACTGCAAAGAGTTCTCTGTAGTGGACAATTTTTCTTCATCTTCCATGATGAAATTTTGGATCAAGAACTATGGAGAAATGGCTCAGCCTGTAGAAGACTCTGGGTAAATTCCCAGCACCAACATGGCATCTCATAATTATCTATAACTCCAGTCCATGTGATCAAACACTCTCATATAGACATGAGTGTGGGCAGAACACCAATTGAAATAAAAATTAAATTTTTTTGTATCAAAAAAAAAAACATCTTCCCATTCACACAATGAATCTTGAACTTTCGCTGATTCAAGAAATCAGGAGGGGGATATTTGAATTTTTAATCTGAAAATTATAACCAAGCATTGAATAAAAATCAGAATTGACAAGAACTGGAAAAGAAGGAAGAAGATGTATTCCCTACTTTAATAGATCTAAACTTTTAGTTGATTATTTTTGTTGTTTGATGACTTTATACTTATATACAATGAATCATTATTACTATTTTTACCAACATTTGTGGATAATGCACTTGATTTTTCTTTCACCCTTACATATAATGTAATTGATACTGTGAACTAAATTTTAAGCTAATGACTGGGGAAATATCTAGAATATACTTAAATGTCTCCAAAGTCTGTCCTAGTGAATTAGATGCATGTGAATTTATTAACTCAGTTTTAAAATAGTAACAACAACAGTCTCACACCTGAGAGCTGAGCACACAGCAGTTACTGCGTCCTTGAGCATGTGTACCTGAGCAGCCAGTGTATTTCCACAATGGCTCTCACTAGGCATGAGGAGTCGGGTGACAACCATTGGTTGTTCAACCACAAGGCTGGGTGCCTCAACAGTCCCTGTCAGCCGCTAGAAGCCTGGAAGGTCCCTGGAGACCTGCTGGTCCCTATTCTACAACAAAGGCTTGAAAACACTGGTTCTGACATCAGGGAAGGGGTCAACAGCAGCAGCAGCAACAGGGCAAATCCCCAGGGTGGTGAGAGGGAAGGACAAGAGAACAAATGGAGGAAAGCTCTTCATTCTGCTATACCCTTTATCTGGACTATTATTAGCAGGTTCAACAATTGGGGAGGGTCTTTCCACATCAACCAAGGCAGGACACTTATTTAGGGGAGGCTGTCTACTTAGATATTCTGATTTATTGCACGTTGATGTTAAACCCAACCATAATATCTTCTATTCTTTTTTTTTTTTTTTTTTTGGTTTTTTTTCGAGGCAGGGTTTCTCTGCGTAGCTTTGCGCCTTTCCTGGAGCTCACTTGGTAGCCCAGGCTGGCCTCGAACTCACAGAGATCCGCCTGGCTCTGCCTCCCAAGTGCTGGGATTAAAGGCGTGCGCCACCACCGCCTGGCAATATCTTCTATTCTTAATCAAAGGTAGCAGTTTCTTTAGCCACGGTTTGTTGGCTGTAGAGACAGCTGTGTTCAATTCACACCTGTGATGAAGGGCAGGGGGAGCCAAAATTCAGATGACTGAAATGCTAGGGAAGTCTGGGGAATGGTAGAAATAAATATAGATTAATAAATAGTAGATATAAATATGGTAGAGGTTTGAAGGGGGACATACATGGGCATTAAAGATTGTCTGGGAGTGTTACTGAGTGAAAGAGTTCTTTAACTCAGTCCCAAGAAAGAAAAAGAAAGAAAGAAAGAAGGAAAGAAAGAAAGAAAGAAAGAAAGAAAGAAAGAAAGAAAGAAAGAAAGAAAGAAAGAAAGAAAGAAAGAAAGAAAGAAAGAAATAGGGGAGGGAGAAGAAGGAAAAGGGAAGAAGGGAGGAAGGGAGTGGGATGGTGGGTGGGTAAAGAAAAGGAGTCTAAGAAAAGAACCCCAGAAATCAGAGGTAGAAATAGGAGTGGAAATAAGAGAAATATATTGGAAGAGACTGCTAAATGGGATTATATGTTTCTCAAGGCCATCAAAGTTCCTAAGCAGAATAATGTTAACAAGAAAGAGAGTTGGTGGCGATGTAATAAATGGGAATTGAGCAATGGGTTCCAGGTGCAATGATGTTCCCATGGAAAAATGAGGTTCCAATAGGAGGATTAGAGAAATGTCAATGGAAGACAGGAAGAAGTATTCCATTCCAGAAAGTAAAGGAATTATCATCCAGGAAGGAATAAAGAAAAGATAAAGCACATCCAGATCGAAGAGAAAAGGAATAACCCACAGTGAACAAGGAGCAAAAAGTGCCAGGAAAGGAGGTGCCCTTCAGATGAATGTAGAATTCTTACCCAGAGAGTACACCCTTAGATTCCAACCATCCAAATATATACTTACCAGAGTCAATTAACAGTTGTTGGGATGCTAATTGATGGATAGTCCTCACCAATTACTCCCTTCAGTCAGAAGTGAAATCATGAGCTCTGAACAAATACCTCCCTTGCTCATGGGCTAGATGGTGTGGACCGTCTCAGCAGCAGAACAGCTTTGGACTGTACTCAGCTTTCCAGGACCCTACAATAAATCTCCCGTGCTGTAGTGTGTTTTCTCCCCTAATAAATTCCTTCACCCTTTAAGCAGATTCTGTGGCTTTCTCGCATTATCTGGCACCCAACGTGGGGCTGAGCCCCATGGCCTGTAGCCTCGACTACTCCCTATGCTCCCAGCTCCAAGTGAGTCCCGCAGAACTTCCAAGCTCCTTCTGCCCAGCCTCTGCCCCGCTGTGTCATGCATCTGTGCCATGTGCTGCTACCCACCAGCCCTTTCGTTTGTCCCAGCTTGAGCATACACTCTCTCCACATTGACCTGTTCTGTTGGTGGACAGAGGTGACACAGGGTCTGAAATATTGTATTTGTAAACGCAAATGCTTCATAATTTCAGATGAATTTTCCACCACATGTCATTTACTTTAAAATAGATTCCACGGGAACTGAGCCCTACTTAACACAGTTTAAGGTACATGCACCAACACCATACCAGAAGAGGGCGCCAGATCTCATTGCAGGTGGTTGTGAGCCACCATGTGGATGCTGGGAATTGAACTCAGGACCTCTGGAAGAGCAGTCAGTGCTCTTAAGCACTGAGCCATCTCTCCAGCCCCTTTTGTTTGATTTTTTGAGAAAGAACTTAAAGTTGAACGAATAGGGATGAGGAGAAGATCTGGAAGTACTTGGGGGAGGAGAAGAATATATTTAAAATAAAAGAATTTTTGAAGTAATAAAAATGTAATGAAAAAGAAAATAAATGATTTATATTTTAAAAGTCAGTATGTTTGATGATACTAAAATTAAGAATGTGACTAATCAAATTAAATCACAGAGTTATACAAAGTTCCAAAACATGAGAAAAGTCACAAGTATATTGGTATCCAGAAGAGACAAAATTTAAATCAATAGGAAAATTATACTAAAATTATAATAATGACAAACTGGACTGATGATAGAACTCATTCACAGAATCAGAACTGATTATGATAATCAATATCAAACATGCTTGATCTCATTAACTGGTACACATAAGCAAATTAAGGCCAGTGTGCAAAAGCATTCAATAACTGTCACATTGGCAAACATTTAAGTTCAACATGTCAAGTTACTAGAGAGGAAACATAAGAATTGGTCTTTTGCTGGTTTCAGCAATAACTAATTATCCACTTTCTTCAGAAACAATACACCACCTCCATAAGTTGACTACTCTGGTATTTGTGACTCTGAAGTTCTATTCACAGATAAGGATTCTAGGGAAACTGGTGGAAGAATTCCCAGGAGACATAATCAAGAATGTTCAGAGAGATGTAGCATCATAGCAGAAATCCTGAAATAATTTTATTATTCAATATGTAAAGTATTTTATCTGTTTAAAGAGTGAGATATACTTTATCCTTTTTTGCCTTGAGACATTTTGGTGCTAAGTAATATGGAAAGTGGGAAAAGAAGATGCGAGGTGATAACATTTTAACAAAGTCTAAATTATGAACATTGTACTCTAAGAATGGTGCTTTGTTGATAATTTGGATGTCTCCAGTCCTGTTCTGGTGGCCCTCAAAATAAATCAAGCTGAGGATCTCTTGAATACAGAGGGTACCTGCAAAAATAGATAACAATCTTGTTTTCAATCCTGAGGCAGTATTAAGTAATAAACATCTATGTTAATACCATGCATCTTCAAGCCACTGGGGCTTTTTTTTTATTATCCCATGTATGCCAATGAACCAATGTAGTATTTGTTTGATTTTTATTTTTATTTGGCAATAATATTAGAAAAGATTAAATCAGGGCTCTTTTTAATTGTACAGTTGTTTTGTTCTGATTTCCTGATAATGATTGTGAAATTATTCCTATTCCTTGTATTCTATGTCCCATAGGAAATCTTTTTGTAGTATTTTAAACTTCTCATTGATGGATATTATTTTCAGATATTAATGGGTACATTCTTATTATACCACACATGTGCACACTGTGCTAAAATCACACCAGGGTGAGCAGCATTAACTTCTTGCTAACATTTTTTTCTGTTTGGAGCCTTATGACTCATTCTTCTTGGTCTGGTATGCATGAGTGTATGTCTGGTGCATGTGTGTGTATGTGCTGTGCATGTGTATATGAGAGAGAGATTTGTGCATATACATGACAATATGTGAGTGCAGGCTGGTGTATGTGTGGTGGTCAGAGTACAATTGCCTTCAATCTTGGTTGAGATATGTTCATTTTCTGAGTATGTAGTCCAGCTGGTTCATGAACATCTGGGGTTTCTCCCGTCTCTGTCTACCACCTCAGCATTGGAAGGTCAAGATTATAGACACATGTTACCACATCTGGCCTACAAGAGTTTAAGTGATTCCATCTCAGGTCCTCAGGCTTGCAAGGCCAAGACACATATTTTGCACATTGAGCCATCACCTCTGCCTTGAAAAGAATTTTATAGCCAAACCACGTACAATCCCATTGTCTGTAGTGTTCAGCAACAGCCACACATAAACTAACTTTTAAAATGGTGTGGTGTTGGTGCATGTACCTTAAAAAGTGTTAAGTAGGGCTCAGTTCCTGTGGAATATATTTTAAAGTAAATGACATGTGGTGGAAAATTCATCTGAAATTATGAAGCATTTGCATTTACAAAACAATATTTCAGACCCTGTGTCACCTCTGTCCACCATCAGAACAGGTCAATGTGGAGAGAGTGTATGTTCAAGCTGGGACAAATGAAAGGGCTGGTGGGTAGCAGCACATGGCACAGATGCATGACACCGCGGGGCAGAGGCTGGGCAGAAGGAGCTTGGAAGTTCTGCGGGACTCACTTGGAGCTGGGAGCATAGGGAGTAGTCGAGGCTACAGGCCATGGGGCTCAGCCCCACGTTGGGTGCCAGATAATGTGAGAAATCCACAGAGTCTGCTTAAAGGGTGAAGGAATTTATTAGGGGAGAAAACTCACTACAGCACGGGAGATTTATTGTAGGGTCCTGGAAAGCTGAGTACAGTCCAAAGCTGTTCTGCTGCTGAGATGGTCCACACCATCTAGCCCATGAGCAAGGGAGGTATTTGTTCAGAGCTTATGACTTCACTTCTGACTGAAGGGAGTAATTGGTGAGGACTATCCATCAATTAGCATCCCAACAACTGTTAATTGACTCTGGTAAGTATATTTGGATGGTTGGAATCTAAGGGTGCACTCTCTGGGTAAGAATTCTACATTCATCTGAAGGGCACCTCCTGTCCTGGCACTTCTTGCTCCTTGTTCACTGTGGGTTATTCCTTTTCTCTTCGATCTTGATGTGCTTTATCTTCTCTTTATTCCTTCCTGGATGATAATTCCTTTACTCTCTGGAATGGAATACTTCTTCCTGTCTTCCATTGACATTTCTCTAACCCTCCTATTGGAACCTCATTTTTCCATGGGAACATCATTGCACCTGGAACCCATTGCTCAATTCCCATTTATTACATCGCCACCAACTCTCTTTCTTGTTAACATTATTCTGCTTAGGAACTTTGATGGCCTTGAGAAACATATAATCCCATTTAGCAGTCTCTTCCAATATATTTCTCTTATTTCCACTCCTATTTCTACCTCTCATTTCTGGGGTTCTTTTCTTAGACTCCTTTTCTTTACCCACCCACCATCCCACTCCCTTCCTCCCTTCTTCCCTTTTCCTTCTTCTCCCTCCCCTCTTTCTTTCTTCCTTCCTTTCTTCCTTTCTTTCTTTCTTTCTTTCTTTCTTTCTTTCTTTCTTTCTTTCTTTCTTTCTTTCTTTCCTTCTTTTTCTTTCTTGGGACTGAGTTAAAGAACTCTTTCACTCAGTAACACTCCCAGACAATCTTTAATGCCCATGTATGTCCCCCTTCAAACCTCTACCATATTTATATCTACTATTTATTTATCTATATTTATTTCTATCATTCCCCAGACTTCCCTATCATTTCAGTCATCTGAATTTTGGCTCCCCTGCCCTTCATCACAGGTGTGAATTGAACACGGCTGTCTCTACAGCCAACAAACCATGGCTAAAGAAACTGCTACCTGTGATTAAGAATAGAAGATATTATGGTTGGGTTTAGCATCAACGTGCAATAAATCAGAATATCTAAGTAGACAGCCTCCCCTAAATAAGTGTCCTGCCTTGGTTGATGTGGAAAGACCCTCCCCAATTGTTGAACCTGCTAGTAATAGTCCAGATAAAGGGTATAGCAGAATGAAGAGCTTTCCTCCATTTGTTCTCTTGTCCTTCCCTCTCACCACCCTGGGGATTTGCCCTGTTGCTGCTGCTGCTGATGTTGACCCCTTCCCTGATGTCAGAACCAGTGTTTTCAAGACTTTGTTGTAGAATAGGGACCAGCAGGTCTCCAGGGACCTTCCAGGCTTCTACCGGCTGATAGGGACTGTTGAGGCACCCAGCCTTGTGGTTGAACAACCAATGGTTGTCACCCGACTCCTCATGCCTAGTGAGAGCCGTTGTGGAAGTACACTGGCTGCTCAGGTACACATCCTCAAGGACGTAGTAACTGCTGTGTGCTCAGCTCTCAGGTGTGAGACTGTTGTTGTTACTATTTTAAAACTGAGTTAATAAATTCACATGCATCTAATTCACTAGGACAGACTTTGGAGACTTTTAAGTATGTCCTAGATATTTCCCCAGTCACTAGCTTAAAATTTAGTTCACAGTATCAATTACATTATATGTAAGGGTGAAAGAAAATCTTAAGTGCATTGTCCACAAATGTTGATAAAAATAGTAATAACGATTCATTATATATAAGTATAAAGTCATCAAACAACAAAAATAATCAACTAAAAGTTTAGATCTATTAAAGTAGGGAATACATCTTCTTCCCTCTTTTCCAGTTCTTGTCAATTCTGATTTTTATTCAATGCTTGGTTATAATTTTCCAAATTAAAAATTCTAATATCCCCCTGTGGTGGTATTCTAATTGTACAGAAATGTGATTTTGATTGTATGTTAATAAATAAAGTTGCCCGGGGGTCAGAGCTATTAGAGCCATAGACAGAGTGTGGCAGTGGTGGCACACGCCTTTACTCCCATAGATCTCTGTGTTTTCAGGGATACAGCCAGCATTGGAGACATATGCCTTTAAGACCTAGGGGGCTGTACATTCAGACAGTGACGAGGCAGTCACGTGTTTGGGTTTACAACCAATGAGAAGGCAGAACAATAATACTATAAAAAATACGTACAGACAGGATATAGCTCTCTTTCGGGAAGCTGGGACACAGAGGAGGAAGGGTGAGATTTTAGCTCTGAGCTCTGACCTCTTGGCTTTCTCTTTTACATTGTTTCTGTGTTTCTTATTTAATAAGACGGTTGGTTACATCTACATCCCCCTCCTGATTTCTTGAATCAGCGAAAGTTCAAGATTCATTGTGTGAATGGGAAGATGTTTTCTTTTTTTATACAAAAAAATTTAATTTTTATTTCCATTGGTGTTCTGCCCACACTCATGTCTGTATGAGAGTGTTTGATCACATGGACTGGAGTTATAGATAATTATGAGCTGCCATGTTGGTGCTGGGAATTTAACCAGAGTCTTCTACAGGCTGAGCCATTTCTCCAGAGTTCTTGATCCAAAATTTCATCATGGAAGATGAAGAAAAATTGTCCACTAAAGAGAACTCTTTGGGGGGCTGGAGAGATGGCTCAGAGGTTAAGAGCACTGCTTGCTCTTCCAAAAGTCCTGAGTTCAATTCCCAGCAACCACATGGTGGCTCACAACCATCTGCAATGAGATCTGGTGCCCTCTTCTGGCCTGCAGGGATACATGCAGACAGAACACTGTATACATAATAATAAATAAATTTAAAAAAAAAAGAGAACTCTTTGCAGTGATTTTCCTACATCACAAAGCACCATGTTTTATGCTTTTTTTTTTTTTTTTGGTTTTTTCAAGACAGGGTTTCTCTATGTAGCTTTGCGCCTTTCCTGGAACTCACTTGGTAGCCCAGGCTGGCCTCGAACTCACAGAGATCTGCCTGCCTCTGCCTCCCGAGTGCTGGGATTAAAGGCGTGCGCCACCACCGCCCGGCTCATGTTTTATGCTTTTAGTGCACAGTACCAATGCTAACTAGAACCAAACTAATTTAATTTTGAAATTGGAAATCATTCATTAAACTTATTGCAATTTATCCAGGCATAGTTTACTCATTTTGTTCCTTAATAAAGTTTGGCATTTAATGATTAAGATACAGAACATATCAATATTGATATAAAATTAGGCCTTCTGCTTAATTGACTTTTATGTTTCTTTTATACTAACATTAGAATTCTATTCTTCATTTACATCCCAGACAAACTTCAAGGGAAAATTTTTCATGTTCCTCTTGAATATCATGTCAAATCTTTCATTCTGCTGCACAGTTAAATGATGTTTCCAGTCTCCAATGGTACCTAGTGGGATAAGCACAGGGATAGGCACATAGGTGAGTAAATGAAACTATCAAAGCAAAGGTCACTCTGAGCAACTTCAGTATCTTCTCCAACCCATGCAAAGTCATTGTGAGTTCTCTGTGGAGTTTAGTACCTCACCTTTCTTTATGGAAGACTGAGCAGTGAAAGAAACCTATGCAATAACACAACAAATACATTAGATCACTGTCCCTTGCATTATCTAACCAGTCATAACCAATCTTTAGCAGAAAACAAAAACCCTAACAAATATAAATACATGAGAAATATTAATTGATACAATGCAGCATATATCCCAAGGTTGTAGCTGCATATGCTCATGTTTCAGTCTTTCATTTTATCTCACTGGTCTATATGTCTATTTTATGTCAGTACCATAGTGATTTTATTATTATAGCTTTATAATGTATTTTAAAATCGAAAATGGAAATCCCTACAATATTATTCTTTTTGGTCATGCTTGCTTTGGCTATCCAAGGTATTTTATAATTTCATATGAATTTTGGGTTGGCCTTTTTTATATTTCTGGGAAGAATGTTGCGGATATTTTGATTGGAGTTGCACTGTATCCATAAATTCCTTTTGGTAAGATAGTCATTTTCTCTATCTATCTTAAATCTCCCAATTCGTGAACATGGGAGGTCTTTCCAGTTTCTAATGTCTTCCTAAAATTTATTCACAGATTTCAGCTTTTCATTGCAGAGGTCTTTCACCTTCTTAGTGGGGTTTATTCGAGGATATTTTATTGCCTTTGATGCTCTTGTAAGTGGGATTATGTCCATCATGTCTTTCTTTACATGTATGTTGTTGATGTGTAGAAAGGCTACATATTTTTGTAAACTGGTTCCATATATTCAGAACTCTGCTGAAATTGTTGGTTGTTTCTACAGGTTTTTGTTGGAATTTTAGGGTTCTTTTATGTATAATATCATATCATATTCAAATAGGGATAATTTGGCTTCTTCTTTTCCTGTTTGTATCTCTTGAATTTCCTTCTCTTGCCTTGTGCTACTGCTTCAGTCGCTTTGTTAAAAAGAGAAGTGGACACAGTGGACAGTCCTGTCTCATTCCTGGTTTTCATGAGACAGCTTTAAGGTTTTCTCAATTCAGGATAATGTCGGCTGTACATTTGTCATAGATAGGCTTTATTATGTGAAGGTGTGTTCCCTCCACTCCGAGTCTCTCTAGAACTGATATCATAAAAGTATGTTAGATTTTGTCAAATGCTTTTTCTGCATCTTTTGTGATAATCATGTGATTATTGTCTCTAGGTACATTTATATGGTTCATTACATTTATGGACTTACATATGTTGAGTCAGCTCCACATTGCTGGGATAAAGATAACTACTTAAGGCTTGTAAGGTCGTGGATTTTATTTTATTTTTATTTTTTACTTTTTTTTTGAGACAGGGCTTCTTTATGTAATGCTGGCTGTCCTGGAACTTGCTTTGTAGAGCAGGCTGGCTTTAATTTTAGAGATTGGCCTCCATGTGCCTCCAAAGTTCTGGGATTAAAGGCATGTGACGCCACACCCCAGAAAGGTCATGGTTTTTAGAAAAGAATCTACTGCCACCAGTTTAAAATACGAGAATGATTCCTAGCTGCATTCTAAAATATATCCCTATACCACAGATAAGTGTAGCTCTCATGCTTCATCAAAGAAATTTCTCTTTAAACAAACAGAAACCATTACAGAAAAACATAGCAGTTCATAATGCAGCACTGATGGCTTCTGCAGAGTTCAGCACCAAGGAACACACCTAAAACAGGAATCCTGAACCTAAGACTCAGGGAACATTGTGGAAGAGGGGGCAGAAAGATCTTAAGAGTGATACTGTGCCTCCTAGAAGTGACAGAGATGCTCTACCCCATGATATCTGAAGAACATAGCTGCCTAAGCAGGGCCTGAACAATGATAACGTCAATGGGCACGCTAACAAGGAAGGAGGAACTTTCAAGGGTCCCACCCCTAGACACTGAAGAGGCAACTAGTGAGGGCTGAGAGAAGGAGAACTGACCATTCAAGGATGAGCCCACTAACTGGTTAACCAATACGAAGTGGTTAGCCCTGAATCCATACACCACACGACTCTCGACTCTGGACTCTTGCTAGAAGAGGTCAGCAGGTTGTGTTTATATACTTAGGCACTGACATATGTAACAATAAGAATCAAAACAAGGCAGTCAGTTTAAGAGGGAGAGAGGAGAGCACATGGGAGAGGCGGGAGGGAAGGGGCACGCCAAGGGTTAGAAGGGCAGGTAAAGAGGCAAATGATACAATATCTTAATTAAAATTTCTAATAAAAATTAAAGAGTATGTAAAGGCCAGAAAAAAATGTAATTGCAGAGTGCCACAATTAGAGGACTTTTAAAAAAATTATTTTGTTATTTACCCCAAATGTGTGCTTCATGTGTGTGTGTGGGGGGGAGAGACATACATAAGATTCAAACTTGTCAATTCCTCAATTTTCATTGTAAAATTAAATCCAAAGACTTTCAATTAATGAAGCTAAGGTCACAGAGGTCAACGCTGTCGCCACTGTTACCATTCTACAGTGCACATATTTACAACCACCATTACAGCCTTTTAAAATGGAAACAAGCACATGATATTTTCTGCTAGAACATGTGATTATACAAACTGTTTTCCTTGCATTTGAAGGACAGCAAACTAGCATTGGTATGAGACTTGATGAGCATTGGTCTAGTTGGAGAATAAGAAGTAAAGGGATATTAAATGGGAGAAGAGGGAAAAAAAGGAACATTTTTGTAGTTATCAAAATCTACAACAATTTCAATAAAACATTCAAAAATTATTTACAGCCAATGTCCATCATTATAATGGTAAGTGATGAATTATCGGAAAGTAATCAAAACACACGTCAAATTACATTATGGAATGTTACATTAAATGATATAATAAATTAAAATTTTGACTTATGAGGTTAAAGAGTATCAGTAGAGAGGAGGCCATTCTTTCTTGACAGCTGCTGACACACAATTAGGTCACAATACCTGCATATGTTTGTCCATGCCTGTGTCCCCACCACGTGGGAGGTAGAGGCAATGCTAGGAGTTAGAGGTAACCCTGAGTTACACATAGCAAGTTCAAAACCGGCCTGAGTCACATGCATGAGGCCATGTCTCAGAAGTGAAAATAAAATCTCGGTTGGTTGATACAAAAGCAAATCACAGAAGACACAACTGTAATTACTGTAATGAAGGAGGGTGGCACACGAGGATGGAGCAATTTAACCTCCTTCACTCCAGATATACAGCAGGATATATTTTATAATATCCTGAAGGAAATAAACAGAAGTAAAATAAAAATTCTTCTGGACTAATCCAAACGTGATGCCTCAAATCTATTCCCAGCACTTGCAAGCAAGAGGCAGGAGGAAACCAAGTTCTAGGCCAGCCTGAGCTACACAGTGTCTGTGATCCAGCCTGGACCACGTAGCATGACTTTCTTTCAAAATAAATAAAATCACCCAGTTTAGAACTGTTTCCTCTAAAATATCCATTGCCTAGGTCAAGACTGCGGACATGCCTTCAAAGAGTTGAGTCATATGAGCTCTAAAGAAGGAAAGCCACACTTGTAAAACTATCATGTTTCTTACTAAAATACCATTAAATTTCTGGAGAAACTATTAGTTCAGTGTCCATTAAGATTTATTATGTTCTCTAGGTTCCCAGTGCCCTTATCACCTGGAGAAACACATTGGAAGCACAGTACTTTTGCTCCAAGGGAAGAGATTCGGGGAAGTATCAGTACTTTTACTACTACATATAAAGGTGTTTCTCACCTTTGCGCAAGAAATAGCCTTTGTTTCTCTCCCCGATTTCATTTTTTATAATATTATCATAATTTGCTCGTGGGTCAGATTTCATGTTCTGAAACGTAGCTTGTCTCACAACAGCATCCACATCTTCTTTACTCAGTTTTTTCTCCAGAAAACTGCAGATTTTAAGCACTGAGTTCCTGAGGTCCTAGAGAAGTCATGGGTTGAGAAATTAATGACTTTATGATGGAGGTGTGAGTTTCAGCCAACCATGTGACATGAACACTAAAATTCCCTCCTGGACAGCAAAGATGGCTGAACAAAAGCAAAGGGGAAAATAAATTAATATGATTATTTCAATTGATAATAGAAAAAAACTTTCATTTCTGTAAAACATAGCACATAGCAGTAGAAAGTATTTCAAATCAAAAGGCTGCATGTAAACACATATAATCAATCTTAGTAGTAGATATAGATATAAAGACTTTCAGGTGGTGTTGGAATCACTCAAACATTCCGACCTCTCTTTACTACAACATTGATAATAAAGAACAGAACAATTGGGCAATAAAAGGTAAAAGAGATTGTAATCTAGAAGCATGCTAAGTAGCTCATGTGGTTTCCAGTGCAGAAAATGCTAACAAATACCAATGCCGTTTTACAATGGTGTAGTGTACAAAATCAAAACCACACAAATACCAGGTGAATTTCTATACATTAATAAGGAAACTGCATCAACAACACTGAAAATCTTAGCATTAAAGTTAAGAAAGGCAGTGAGACTAGCCTATTGAAATATCCAGCCATTACTGAAGAAATACAAGATAACAAACAGACAATTGTCTAATATAAAAGAATTGCAAAACAGTAACTTTAAGGTAATATCCAAAACAATCTGCATTCAGTGAAGTTCTTAAGATCTCAATTAAAATAGAAAAACCCATTGCAAAATTTATTTGAAAAGATACTAAATGGGTAAATAACCTTGAAAGAAGTGGTTAAGTTTGCAGTATTCATATTTTCCAGATTTCAAAAGTTAGTAAAATATCATGGAACCCAAAAATGCTATAGTCATTCTATAAATAGAGAATGTGACACAAATTCTTTTTCTGGAACTCCATCAGTCATTTTAATCGACTGTCGTAATTTCTATAAATGGCTATGCATTAAATTACTGTTACTTGAAACAAAATGTTTGATAAAACATATATACTAAAATTTTAAATATGAAATTGTGACTTCCATTTTTATGAAAAAAAAAAACAATGGAAAAAAAAAGTCCAGATAGACCCTGAGAAAATATTGGTAGCTGATTTCAACACCTCATTTTCAATTCTAAATAGGCCATCCAAATTAAAAATCAACATAAAAAACTCAGTTAAATTTCACTACAGATTAAAAAGATATAACAACTATTTACAGAACACTTTATCTATATCTGTCTGACTTCTATTGTGATAAAACACTGACCAAAACAATGTGGGAAGAAAAGGAATTATTTCACCTTGTAGGTGATAGTCCATCATCAAGAGAAGTCAGGAACTGAAGTCAGGAACTGAGGTAGATTGTGGGGAATGCTCCCTACTGACTTGCTCCTCATGGCATTCTCACCCAGCTTTCCTTTCTTTATCTTTCTTTCATGTGAAAGGAACTTATGTGGCCCATACAATAACTACATCATAGTTAGTAACTTACTTCTACAAATAGCTTCACTGTTCAATGACCATGAAGGGACTTGAAGAAATGGAAAGCACATTAGACAGAAATAGAATCAGATTACCTGAAAACTTTAACTATAACTCTGGTTATTAATTCAAGGAGACAAAATTAAAAATTATCCAAAAACCTAGACTCTGACTGAGAATGTAGATTAAAAGGAGAACATTTGTATGGCATGCATGAGACTCCAGTTTCAATTACCAGCATAGAAACAAACAAAACCAAGATACTCAAAATAGTGTATCAGATTAGATATTGAGTGCAAGAGCATTTACCATGAATAACAGTGTAGATCTTACGCAATTAAAAATAGGCCCACGAGGGGGCAGTGATGGCACACACCTTTAATCCCAGCACTTGAGATGCAGAGGCAGATGGATCTCTTTGAGTTTGAGGCTAGCCTGGTCTGCAGAGGGTGATCCAGGACAGGCACCAAAACTACACAGAGAAACCCTGTCTCGGAATAAAAAAAAAAAAAAAAAAGGCCCACAATATAACACAATGACAACATTCCTTGTTGTATTCCAATGAAAATAAAGTCAGCATTCCAAAACCTAACTGGCATCCAATGTTGTTGCATTCTTCTCCCTAGTCAAAGCACGGAATGTGCCTAGATGCCAATCAATGTATAAAAGAATAAAAAAAACACTATAAATACAAAAATAGAGTATTATTTAGACACAAAGTATAGTCAGAAGATTTCCTGTCGCTTGCCTGGTCTGTGGTCGGGACAAATCTCTCACCCACAGTCCCATAGCCTTTTATAAAATAATCACACAGAGGCTTAATATTATTTATAACTGCTTGGCCATTAGCTCAGGCTTATTACTGATTAGCTCTTACACTTAAATTAACCCATAATTCTTATTTATGTTTAGCCACATGCCTTGGTACCTTTTCTCAGTTCTGCCTTGTCATCTTGCTTCCTCTGTGTCTGGCTGGTGACTCCTGACTCTGCCCTTCCTCTTCCCAGAATTCTCCTTGTCTCCTCGCCACACCTTTACTTATTGACTGGCTACTGGCTAATCAGTGTTTTATTAAACCAGTGTACAAGAGCCAGGTTTCAAACAGCCAACTCATGCAATGAGCACAGGACCTCCCAAACAGATCAAGCCAATCAACTGTCTCACCTATTCAGAGGGCCTGATCCAGTTGGGGGCCCCTCAGCCTTTGGTTCATAGTTCATGTGTTTCCATTCATTTGGCTATTTGTCCCTGTGCTTTATCCAACCTTGGTTTCTGGGGCTTATGCAGGGATGCTTGGCTCAGTCAGGGAGGAGTGGACTGGACCTGCCTGGATTGAGTCTACCAGGCTGATCTCAGTCCTCGGGGGAGGCTTTGCCCTGGAGGAGGTGGGAATGGGGGGTGTGCTGGGGGGAAGGGGAGAGGGGCAAGAGGGGGGAGAACAAGGGAATCCCTGGCTGATAATGTAGAACTGAATGGTATTGTAAAATAAAATAAAAGGGAAAAAAAGAGCATTATCCCACAGCATTTCCCCTTTTCTGTCTAATTGAGAAGGAATGTTTTAACTTTAACATAGTAAAGTTACATATAAAGAACAGTTATCAAGCAAGAATTACAGTTACAATATCTAGTCCATTAGTATTCAAATACAACAAAGAAAAGTAAAAATCTGTGTCGGTAATGGATGAACCTTAAAACATCAGATTAAGTGAAATCAAGCAATACAAAGAAATAGAAATCAAATCTCTTTCCTATGGAGATAAAAAAAAAAAGTAAGGGTCTTTCTGAAAGTCAAACTATGGTTATTGGGAATTGGTAAGAGTCCTGAGAAAACAATCGGTGGAGTAAGAGTGATTGGATAAGACCAATGCATGCTGTGTTCATGAATGTCAATACCCCAATGGATCTACTAATACAAATAATTAAAGAGGGTTGATAATATCATTAAAAGATAAGTCTATTCTAGACAAATAAGGTTGTCTTATTGACACAGGTGGATACATTAGAAGGAATCACAAGAGATGACCACTTGCGAAAGAAAGCCTCGGGACAGACCAATCAATAAAGGAGAGGCTGGCTGACAGGAACCTCCTTCAATACTGAACCCAGGGAAGAGTGTGATATGAGGACATCTGGGAGTGTGTTGTTTAAACTCAGAGATGAGAAATAATTTTCAAAACATCTTTCTCATCTTACCTTCTTCATATCTTCATAGCTCAGGAACATAATATTGAAGTCATGTCTGTGTTCATACCAGCCTCTGATGTGGTCAAACCAACAGCTTCCTACCACTGAAGGGAAGATAAGTGAGTAACAAAGTCAAGACACTATACTTATTGAACAGCAAACTTTATTTGTTCTTTTCTGGTTTAGACTGCTCAGAAATAAAAATGAAGCCCCTCCAACTGGATGTCTACCTGACTATTTTAAAAGAGTTATTTTTGTGTAACAATTACACAAGGCTCATACCAACCTACCAACCTACCTATTTAGGGATGTAGCAAGACAGACATTGAGAAAGTCTTGGGTCAGGGGCTGGAGGGACTGCTCAGTGGTAAAAGCACTGCTGCTCTTGCTGAAGACCCGGATGTGATTCTCTGCACCCACATGGGGGATCAGAAAACATATGTAAGGTCAAGTGTCTGAATTCAAAGTTATCCTTAAGGGATGTTCATATTTCTCCTCTCTCTGAAGTCATGTGTCTTCATTTCTCGTATCCTCTCTCTGAATAAGAGTGTTTCCTTGCTACAATGAAGCAGAACCTGACTATAATTTCAGCAATGTGTGAGATCCTGATGCCACACCCCACAGCCTCTTTCACTAGTCAATTTTCCTCAGTAGTAGCATGTATAATTCCAGTTTCCCAACAAGTGTGTGCCACTGAGAGCACACACTCACCCTCACCTTCTGCTGTGTGACTCTTTTTATGTCATTAGCTAGAAAGAATGCATAAAATGTTTGCAAGTCTCTGGTTGTCTAGCCAAAGTATTTCCTAAATAATACAACGCTGCAAGCTGGTACCCCTCAAATGGTGTGAACAACAGCAGGGTAATTATTGTGTATCAGATTATGTTGGTCCACTGCCCCCTCCATCTCTTAGATATATGTTCCCTACTTTGAGATGGCTTAAATATCATCTGTACTTTATAAACTAGTGAGAGGGAATAAACAAAGTTACCTTTTCCATCTAGAAATTTTTCCAGATACTGGTCTATGGTATCTGTAGATTCTAAGGAAACCACCCAATTTGAAAAATGAAAAAACGAGATCAAAACATCTTTGGGATTTCTGTAAATGTAAATAATCTGCAGAAAAAAAAAAACACCGAGTTGCTTTAGTAATTCTTGGTTATTCTAATAAGTTCTGAACAATTATATAATAGTTCTTAGCCAAATAAATCTTTATTTTCATCTAGGTAATATTTATGAAAATGCAGTTGATTATCAACTTTTTGTTTCATGTTATAAAAATTGAATACTTCCATTTACATAGTATTTCATGTGTGTACAAGAACACAGGTCATATCCTAGAAATATATTATTTGTAAAGTTGATAAATATGGTAAACATGTTTTCCATATAGTTTAATGCTATAGCAATTGATAGTCATTGAGTTTTTGAGCTATTTTATATATAGCACTGGAAATAAGTGAAAATATAAGAATGAACTATTATGTTGGTACAAGCATTAACAGCATGCACATGTAATTTAAAAAGACATTTTCTGTGCTATTATAAATAATTAGCAAGTTTATTAAGAGTATCAGGAAAACAAATGCATTTCTAGTCTTGAAACAAGGAAATATTTCTTAAATAAGGTATTGTTGTTGTATTAGGCTTTTGTTTGTGTTTTGAGAAAGAACTTAAATTTGGGTGGATAGGGATGCGGAGAGGATCTGAAAGGACCTGGGGGAGGGGAAGAACATGTTCAAAATATATTTAAATTTAAAATTGCTTTAAATGATAAAAACACAATAAAAAGAAAATAAGTAAATAATGAATTTATATTTTAAAAGTCAATATGTTTGATTATACTTAAAATAAGAATGGTACTAACCAATTTGAACCACAAAGTTACACAAAGTTCTAAAACAGGAGAAAGGCCACAAGTATAAGTCTATTAGTATGCAGAAGTGATGGAATTCATATCAGTAGGAAAATTACACTAAAGTTATAATAATGAAAAGCTGGACCAGTGGTAGAACCTTTCCACCGAATTATAATAGGTCCTGGTCAATAAATATCAGCATGTGTCATCTCATTATTGAGTCCAGAAGGAAAACTTAAGACCACTGTGAGTGGGTGTTCAATAACTGCCACACTGGCAAACATTTAAGCCCAACGTGTCAAGTTACTAGAGGAAAAAACGAGAAGTGATCCTTTGCTGGCTCCAGCAACAACTTCTGAAATACTACACCACCTCCATACACTGACTACTCTGGTATTTGTGAGTCTGCTGTTCTATTCACATATGAAGGTTCTACAGAGGCTGGTGGAAGGGTGTCCAGGAGACACACTCAAGAATGTTCAGAGAGAGGTATCATCATAGCATAAATACTGAAATTATTTTGTTATCCAACACTTAAGATATTTTATCTGTTCAAAAAGTGACTAAGCTCCATGACATACTTTAGCCTTTTTCTCCTTGAGACCTTTTGGTACTAAGTAATATGCGAGGTGGGAAGAAAAGATGCGTGGTGACGGCATTTTGACATAGTCTAAATTGTGAATATTGTACTCAAAGAATGGTGCTCTGTCCACTGTTGGCACGTTTTCAGTCCTGTTTCGGTGGCCCTCAAAATAAATCAAGCTGAGGATCTGCTGAGTCCAGATGGTACCTGTGAAAATAGATAACAATCCTGTTTTCAGTCTTGAGGTAGGTTTAAGTAATAATTATCTGTGGTAATACCTTCCATCTTAAAGTGATTGATGCTTTTTTAATATTCCATGTATGCTAACACACAAGGGTAGTTTTTATTTGATTTTTATCTATACTTAACAATAACATTAGAAAAGATAAAATCAAGGGTTCTGAGTTCCCTTTTTAATTGTATAGTTATTTTGTTCTGATTTCTTGATAGTGATTATTCAAATTATTCCTATAGCTTCTCTGTATTCTATATTCCATGAGAAGCCTCTTTGTAGTATTTCAAACTTCTAATTGGCAACTATTATTTGGAGATTAATGGGTACGTTCTTATAATACCACACATGTTCACACTGTGCTAAAATTACTTCTTGGCACTGTTTGGAGCCTTATGACTTATTTCTTCTTGATCTTCATAAATATAATTATCTAGGGTATTGGATGCCCTCTCACTGTGTGTTACAGGCAGTCCTGTTCCTCTCTGAGACTTTCTTAGAAGTTCGCTGTCACAGTTTTAGAAAACTTAACAAAATTGACATGCATTCAGTTCCTTCCTTTTTGTGCTTCTTAAGCCCAATGCTAGGTGTCCAAGTTCCCGTGAATAAATACACTGTAGGGAAAGAAGAGGTCCAGGTTTTCGGTTTACTGACTGATTCTTGGGTTAGTAACCATTCAAGTAAGATAACAACAATGAAACTCTTTGGGAAATACTTACAAACACCCAACCCTATTTCCACTTCAAATGAGTGTGGGTGTGATCAAATGTAATGGTACTATTGTTTGACCTTATTTATTAATGATGACTCAAAATGATTTGCCCATGTAAATTTTGACATGAGCATTCACTCTCATTATTCTGAGGATGAGATTATGGTGAATTCCATCAAACTGTCCCTGCGATTTTGAAATGACCGTTCTGGTGAAGATATCGCAGACTCCAGAGGTGTAACAACTAAAGTGTCTGATCTCTTGCATGGCTCATAACCATCCATAACCATTGTTCTAGCCTTCATCCAAGACCTCCAGGAGCAGCTAGTCATTCTCTAGGGAATACCAGGTTATTTAAGGCACAAAACCAAGGGTGGGATAGGATGAAGATGCTTGGTTTACACTTTTCTCTCATTGCCATGATGAGGACAGGTTGGCAGTTAGCAGTATGGACCACAGCCAGGATACAGCTCATGTTGTAGTGTGTAAATGTACATCTAGACAAATGGGTCCAAGGTCCATAAAAGGAAGAATCTCCTAAAATATTTCTGTAAACCTTGGTGTGGTCATACACTGGAAAAATAAAATTAATCTCCAAATAACTATTTTGTCTCACAAAGAAATACCTAAGAGGAACTTCCAGAACACAGGAACAGGTGAATATTGGTGGGAAATGACCCTTTAAAGGAAAGCCATGCTTGCTGTTGGCTGTACTGCTAACTGTAAAACAAAACAAAACACAATCCCCTCTATTTCTGACCAGTCTCTTACTACACAGGTATTTATAAAAATGCAGCAGTTTAACTTGCTAGTGTATACCAAGATGAAGTGTTTTTCAGAACTTGACAATTAAGGTCTAGAGTCCAGGATCTACAGTAAAATGAGATGGTTATTCTCATAGTCTTGAAGTTCTGTGACACACGTAACCATTCCAGAAGTAGAAAGCAAGGCAGCACTTGAAGTGAACAATGAAATTGATTTTGAAATTTTATTTTTATCTTTGCATGCTTGTACATGTGCCTGTGTGTGTTTGTGGTGCATATCTGGTGATTGTGCATATGATGCACATGTGGTGGGCAAGTGTGTGTGTGAGAGAAAGATTGATGAATGCACATGTTCATATGTGAGTGCAGGTACATGCATGTGTGGTGGTCAGAATACAATTGCCTTCAATCTTGGTTGAGGTATGTTCATTTTCTGAGTGTGCAGTCTAGCTGGTTCACGAACATCTGGGGATTCTCCTGTCTTTGTCTACCACCTCACCACCGAAAGGTCAAAATTATAGACACATGTTACCACATCTGGCCTACAAGAGTTTACGTGATCTCATCTCAGGTCCTCAGGCTTACAAGGTCAAGACATGCACTTTGCACAATGAGCCATCACCTCTGCCTTGAAAAGACTTTTATGAACAAACCACGTACAATCCCATTGTCTATAGTGTTTGGCAACAACCACACATGAGCTAATTTCTAAAAGGGCATGTGAAATTTTAAGGAGGATGGATTTTGTTTGTTTGTTTGTTTTTCAAGACAGGGTTTCTCTGTATAATTTTGGTGCCTGTCTTGGACCTCACTCTGTAGACCAGGCTGGCCTTGAACTCACAGAGATCCACCTGGCTCTGCCACCTGAGTGCTGGGATTAAAGGCGTGTGCCACCGCCACCCAGCTTTTTTTTTTTTTTTAAGATTTATTTCTAAAATTGTATCAACCACAGTAAAACCAAGACCTCCAAGTATTGACCCTGGAGACTCAGAGTTACCACTGAAATATGATTTTCCTGTCCCCAGCAGGACACTACTGCTCCAGCACTGCTCTGTACTGATGGACTTCACACCTCAAGAAAGTGTGTGTGTGTGTGTGTGTGTGTGTGTGTGTGCACTTCTGAGTGCAAAAGCTTCTTAAATTGTATTAACTAGACCTCAGTTCCTGTAGGACACTTTTAAAGGAGGTGATATATGATGGAAAATTCATCCTAAACGATGAAGCATTTGCATATTTGCATCCAGGAGAAATTTTTTCATACTATGTCATCCCCGTCCAACAGACCAAACAGGTCAGTGCTCCCCGGGTGTCTGCTCCTGGCTCTATGTGGCACATCTCATTATCTTAACATTCCTACTTTCCACCAGAGTGCACACTGTGTTCTCTCTCCAATGGTGGCCTTCTCTCCCACAGATTGGGGTCTCATTTAGATTTTGTCTGCTCATCAATTGTTATGTAAGTGCAGGTTTGATGCTGCAGATGAGTTGACAGGAGCCATGTTTGCCCACATAATACTAAAGCAAAGACAAGACATTAAAGCACATGCCCACTCCTGGCACTTACCAGATTTTGGATACGTGATTAGGAAGACATCATCATCTCTAATTTCAAAATCTTCCATCGTTTCTAACTGCTCAATGTTCACAAAACATTTCTCAAAATTATATCCCTTAAATTTAAATAAGTATTCACTTGTACTGTCCATGGTTATTCACCTAGAAGTAAATACATTGAATACATTTTGTGTGTCAAGTATTATACAGTACTGAGTAATAATTACTGGGAGGTCAGTATGTGCCAAGCACCATTTAAATATCTTATGTATATAAATATTTACTGTGAAAAACAAATTTCATAGATTATGTTATCTGAATTTCATAATACTTTAATGATGCTTTATTTTTCAAATCACCTCATGAAATACGAGGAATAGAAGAGTAAAATGTTAAATACATTTTCCTGTAATTCCATGTGAGAAGGATTATCACAATCCTAAATATACAGATGGAAAAATGGGGCTACAGAGATGTTAACCACATTATTCAAGGATGCCCAGCTAGCCACCCTCAAAGGATTCCATAACCAAAAACTGGGCACAGTCCACGCATATAATCTAGAATATTTTGTGGGGTTTATTTTTAACCTGCATGTTTTAATTCTTACAAAAGTAAGAAACGCTCCAGGGTGATCTTTTGTATTTGATGTAGGGTTTGGATAATCTGCTCCCTCAAAATGAGGCTTCTGCAACTTATTTACTTAGTGGCTCTAGAAATGGGCAACATTTGTGTTTCTGCAAGTAACTTATAATTACAGTAACTTATAGTTACAGTTATAGTAACTTATAGGTGCAAGGTCTCCTATGAAACTTTTCATGATTTTAATTTCCAAAGAATCTAATATCAGAACTGCAATTTAAGTCTAAATAATAAATGGACTAAAAAATATAAATCAAATAATCTCAAGATAAAACCTGATCTTGTCAATGTCTGATCAAGCCATATATCTCCACTGAATCTGCCAGAGTACTCGCTGAAGGATAAGGTGGTCAGAGAATGCTTCACTGTTCTGGTAGTACCTTAGCACTAGTATGCTTCCCCATGCCAGTGGTTTATTTTAAAAAATTCTGTCCCCAAGAAATTCAATTTGATAAAATCTAAAAAATAAAGCACCGACTAAATTGCATGTCAATAATCAACACTTAATTTGGTGTGTGGATGATTTGGGTGAAGCAAGCACTCGCTATATAGTCTAGGCTGGCCCAGAACTCAGTATGTAGACCAGGCTAGCCTCAATGTGCATGGATGATATTGGCTGTATTGGGATTACCTTCATGTGGCGGACACCTGACAAATTTCTTTACAGACATCTGTCAGGCAGATAATCACTTAACTCGACCATGACTTATAATGCCTGATTGGGAAGCTCTTGCCTTGCAGGTTCCCTAACTGACAGCTCAAGTCCAAGCATCCGGACTATAGAGTGTTGGAAATAAAAAGGTTGTTCTAAAGGAACACATGAAATTTCAGTGGAGGTAGATGGCAATAGTATTGAAAAAGAAAACTTAGATTTATCCTCTGGAGTGTGCTGAAGAAAATGCACATCACATCACACTGACCAGTGGAGAGTCCATTCATAGAGACTGTTGCTGAAGTACAGAGGAAACAGAGGTGAGCCGATGCCACATCTCACCTAACACCCACAACACCTTCCACACACCATTTAAAGAGCTGTTATGTATTTCATCCTGACCATCCTGGATAGGATGTCAGAATGCTGCTGTGAGCACACAGGATGAAATTTTCACTTGTTCTTTATTGTGTTCAGTGGCCCGCCTGGGCTGTCTTTTATGAGAAAGAGAAGGAGAGGGGAGGCAGAGAGAGAGGGAGAAGAGGGACAATGGGAGAGAGACAGAAAATTTCATTCTCTAAAACAAGGAGAGGAAAGAAGGTATGAAGAAGGTTCACTATGGAAATAGACATCAGAAGTTTTTAGTGACAATAGAAAAAATGATTATTCAATGAAAAAGCTGTATTTTTGTATTTAACCTCAATAAATAGAGGAAAACAAAATTAATAAGAAAAAAACTATTGAGACAAGGTCTCTTCATGTAGTCCTGGCAGGCCTGGAACTCACTGTATAGGCCTCCAACTCACAGAGATCCACCTTCTTCTGCATCCAGAGTGCTGGGATTGAAGTCATGCACCACCATACCCAGACCATAAAAAGATAATTGTACATATATTATACAGAAGAGAGGGAAAGCCTTGGTAGTCTCTAAATCTATTCCTTTCTACTCACAGTTTGCAGATCAATGGAAGGAGCAAAACCAGTTCTGATGGAATGTTAAGAAAAGCAGGAACTGATGGTTGCTGGGGTATAAATAGTCCCTGCCACATTTTTCTTGGCCAATTACAAGTGTTCTTGGAAAAGTAAAGTGAACTCAACCAGGACACATTGGGTAAGATTGTGCTGGTCACTAGGAAAATCTTATCAGATGTTCTTAGGAGAGTGAAATGTTACACATTAGGAGATTATAGTTAAATATTATAGAGATAGGGAAGAAAAATTTCACATTTACTAAATTATGAGGATTATTGTGCAAACAGCAAGTTATATTTGATACCTACAACTACAACTTGCTTGGATAAATTCTGGAACATGGTGGTGACCAAATTCTTTTAAGAATATCTGAGTGGGTAGTTTCAATTTTTCAGGGCTTTATTACCCTTTCCTTTATCCCAGTTGGTCCTGGTTATGGATTTTTCTGTTTGTTTTCATTTTTGTTGGTTTTTTTGTTTTGTTTTGTTTTGTCCACTTGGCACATGATAGGCCATCTGTGAAAAGGGAACGTTGGTTGAGGCCTCATCAAAACTGCCTCTGGAGGAGTCTGTGTGGCATTTTCTTAGTTAATGATTGGTGTAAGGAGCTGAGCCCACTGTGGGAAGCACCACCCTTGGATAGATTGTGCTGGGTTGTACAAAAGAGCACACTAAGCAAGCCATGTAGAGTAAGCCAGTAAGCAGCAATCTTCCATAGACTCTGCCTCAGGTCCTGCCCCCAGGTTCCTGCCTAGAGTTCCTATTCCAACTTTCGTTCATGGTGGGGTATAAGTGGTAAAATAAAATAAACTCTTTCCTGCCCAAGTTGCTTTGGGTCATGATTTTATCACAGTAACTTAGAGAAAACTAAGTTACCATCTGTGCTGGCTAGTTTTATGTCAACTTGACACAAGCTAGAATTATCTGAAAGGAGGGAACCTCAATTGAGAAAATGCCTCCAAAACATCAGGCTAAAAAGCATGTTCTTAATTAGTGGTTTATGGGGAGGCCATTGTGAGTCATGCCATCTCTGGACTGGTGGTCCTGTGTTATATAAGAAAGCAGGCTATGTAAGCCATGGAGAGCAAGCTAGCGAGCAGCACCTCTCCATGGTCTCTGCACCAAATCCTGCCTCCCGGTTCCTACTCTGTTTGAGTTCCTGTCCTGACTTCCATCCATGATGAAGAGTGATGTGGATGTACAAGCCAAATAAACCCTGTCCTTCCCAAGTTCCTTTGGTCATGGTCAACAGCAACAGTAGCCCTGAGACGCCATCCTTCTGTTAACTGCACCTAATCTGTTTCCACCATTGCATAAAACAGATCCTACCAGTGAAGGTTCCAGTAGTTTTATAAAATCATTCTATATATTAATTCATTTTCCAGTACCTTCTTAATGATATCCTTCCAACCCTGTTCCTCTTCTTTGATGTAGATATTATCTGCCCTTGGCTTTCTACTTAATCTACAGTACTGGGCTTTTGTTCAAGGTCTGTTCTTCTCCCATCTCTCAGCCTTTTGTTTCCCAATGCACTGCTGTTAGGTAATGATTCTCAGGTTCCCATAAACACAGAATTTGACTGAGGGAGAGATTCTTATTCTGTTCATTGAACAAATATTTCCTGGCAAGAGAATAGAACACAATCTAAGGGTAATTTAAGCTTCTGACATTGAGCTTGTCCCATTTTACATAACGCTTTAAACTAAGGAAATATTTGTAAAATAATCCAGGTTATTAGGCAAGCATACTATAAAATATGGATATCAATAGTAGAAAACTACTTAGCAAAATAAACAGCTCAGCCAAGACTTTCTGGTCATGCTAATATGAATGTCATTGAACTGGATGCTTTCAGGGTCATAGATGTATGGAGCTTATGAACATGGAGAGGATGGGAGAGAGGGAGGCCATACACTTGGAACAGAATGCAAATAATCTATGATACTGTAATTGGTAGAAGGTACAACAAAATCCTCCTTTCACTCATGGGATTTTTACTAAAGTTTGAAAATATAAAGAGATGAATAGACAACCCAGTTCATGAGAAAATATTTGTAATAAATACAAAAAAAAGAAATACGGATATTCATTTTTTATGAAGAATTTCTTCAAATGAGTAAAAAAAAACCAACTGCATAAGAAGGAGCAAAAACTGTGACTAGATAAATATACATAATAAATCTCAGTGAGTATTCAGATTTATGGTGATCTTTCTCTTTGATATACATTGGAATACAAATTAAAAATGCACCATAGACTGATTCTATAACTTGATTATTGTGAATAGCACATCAAGCACATGGATATGTGTTCAGATCTGTTCACCACAGGACAGTAAATGTACTTGTGAGGGCTCTTTGTCTTGGTCTGTGTTCTGTTACTATGTTACCGTTTTGTCCCATGTGTTTAAGGGGACTGGGTCCCCCTGACTGAACTGAGATAAGCTGGTGGCTCCTGCCAGGTGTGGCTTGGGTATCGCAAGAGAAGCCATCTGTTAGACGGGATACCACAAGTGAGGCCATCGTCTCAGTGCTGAAATACTGGTATTTGGTTGTCTGTTTAAGGGTTGTTTGTGTCTGTCTACTCACCTCCCTCATTTTCCTGGAAGAGAAGGAGAGTGAGGCGTGACGAGGGCTGCCTCCCTCAGTCTTGCTACCGGGCCCGCAGCACAGGTGGAGCTGGTCTTGGCCAGCAGGAGAAGCCTGGGGCCAGCCAGCAGCTTTCAGAGGGTGAAGGCGCATGTTCTCGGTGCAGGCAGACAGGGATAGGAGCTACAGGCGAAGTGGCAGGGAATTTACTGTCTACAACTGACAAGCTGTGTGAAAGCTGAACAGAGAATCTGGGGTTAATTGTTAATTATTATAGTCAGGGGAGTTAACAAAATTCTTTTTCAGGAACACTGGCGGCCAAGGACACACTCTGTGCCCACTGTTCCCCTCCCTCCCTCCCTTCCTAGGACAAGTTCTTCTTCACTGTGATAAGATCAAGGTCTCTTCTGCTAGCCAGCAGCTGCCCACTTTAACCCTTCTTTGTCCTGATACTTATTGAGAAAGGATGTTGAATGACCAGCCTGCATACTTTGAAAAGCTTTTACTTTAGAATAAAAGCCAAAAGTATATTATGTTTGGGGAAAAAATTATGCTTTGCCTCCACAGGAAAAGAAAAATACATGGAGTGTGGTCATTTGAGTTCAATGGATTACAAATACTTGTCATCATTTAAGAGAACTGATTACAAATTATTATTGGTTAAGATAAGAAAACCTGCTGCTAATCTCAAATGTTTCACATTGATACAGGTTTTTATATATTAATGCAATTATAAGTTTTTTGTTATGAAATATGCATATATATATCTATATGTTTCTATTCTTGTTTGAAATGTTATACCTATTCGATGTTCTAAACTGCTGGGAAGAAACCACAAGAAAACGGACTTTGATGGAAATTTGCATGTTGTCTAAAAAGCAAGAGAAGGTGAAAGACTGGAATAGTGAGATGAAAGGAAAAAAATGAATTTGTCTATGTCTGGCTGATCCAGAAGAGCAAACATAGAGAAAGGCCTGATCTGGAGGTACATGGAAGTTATAGACGGCCAGAGAGAACTAAGTATGTAAACTATGCTGAATTTGAAGGGAAATTGTAAGATGTATTTGGGATTTAACCACGTTATGTTAATTCTGGTTGGTTTTCTTCATTTTAAAAATAGCTGATTCTCCATTGCAAAATGTTTATGTTAAAAATGGAAATATGTACATGTATGTGTATATGAACACTCATGTGACTTAGGTTTAACTCTATATATGTGAATATAAGCTAGCTTTAATTCTGTACGGTATGAAAGAAAGTTGGATCCAACAGTGTGTATGTGTGCTTGTAACTATTGTTTTATCTTAAACAACAACCACACAGTCTTCCTCCATGCCTTGTAAAGACTTTGTCCCATTCTGTAGGCTATCCCTTCCCTCTGTTGTTTCCTTTGATGTAAGGAAGCCTTTAAGGTGCACGAGGTCCCACTTGTTACAGGTGCTACTTCCTGAGCACCTGTAGTCCTGTTCAGAAAGGATTTGTCTGTGCCAATATCTCAAAGGGTTTTCCTTACCTTTCCCTTATCAATTTTAGAATTTCAGGTTTTACATAAAGGTCTTTGGTGCATTGGAAATTGATTTTAAGATGGGGTGAGATATAGACATCTAGTTTCATTCTTCTACATATGAATATCCACTTTTTGCTAGCAACATTTGTTGAAGAGATTGCCTTTTCTTTAGGGCATACTTTTGAAATCTTTTTCAAAAATCAAGTGGCCATAGCTACTTGAGTTTAATTCTGGGTTTTGTATTTCATTCCATTGACTTTTGTGTCTGTTTTTGTACCAGCATTACACCTTTTTTAAATTAAGATTTTGCCCGGGCGGTGGTGGCCCACGCCTTTAATCCCAGCACTCGGGAGGCAGAGCCAGGCGGATCTCTGTGAGTTCGAGGCCAGCCTGGGCTACCAAGAGAGCTCCAGGAAAGGCACAAAGCTACACAGAGAAACCCTGTCTCGAAAAACAAAAAAAAAAAAGATTTTATTATTTATTTATTTACTTATGTTTGTATCTGTATGTGTTTGTGTGCATGCATGTGAACCTGGATGTGTGTCCTTTAAAAGTATCCTACAGGAACTGAAGTCTAGTTAATACAATTTAAGAAGCTTTTGCACTCAGAAGTGCACACACACACACACACACACACACACACATACACTTTCTTGAGGTGTGAAGTCCATCAGTACAGAGCAGTGCTGGAGCAGTAGTGTCCTGCTGGGGACAGGAAAATCCTATTTCAGTGGTAACTCTGAGTCTCCAGGGTCAATACTTGGAGTTCTTGGTTTTACTGTGGTTGATACAATTTAAGAAATAAATCTTAAAAAAAAAAAAAGCTGGGTGGCAGTGGCACACGCCTTTAATCCCAGCACTCAGGTGGCACAGCCAGGTGGATCTCTGTGAGTTCGAGGCCAGCCTGGTCTACAGAGTGAGGTCCAAGACAGGCACCACAATTACACAGAGAAACCCTGTCTTGAAAAACAAACAAACAAACAAAATCCATCCTCCTTAAAATTTCACATGCCCTTTTAAAAATTAGTTCATGTGTGGTTGTTGCCAAACACTACAGACAATGGGATTGTACGTGGTTTGTTCATAAAAGTCTTTTCAAGGCAGAGGTGATGGCTCATTGTGCAAAGTGTATGTCTTGACCTTGTAAGCCTGAGGACCTGAGATGAGATCACGTAAACTCTTGTAGGCCAGATGTGGTAACATGTGTCTATAATCTTGACCTTCCAATGGTGAGGTGGAAGACAGAAACAGGAGAATCCCCAGATGTTCATGAACCGGCTGGACTGCACACTCAGAAAATGAACATACCTCAACCAAGATTGAAGGCAATTGTACTCTGACCACCACACATGCATGTACCTGCACTCACATATGAACATGTGCATTCATCAATCTTTCTCTCACACACACTTGCCCACCACATGTGCATCATATACACAATCACCAGATATGCACCACAAACACACACAGGCACATGTACAAGCATGCAAAGATAAAAATAAAATTTCAAGATCAATTTCATTGTTCACTTCAAGTGCTGCCTTGCTTTGTACTTCTGGAATGTTTACGTGTGTCACAGAACTTCAAGACTATGAGAATAACCATCTCATTTTACTGTAGATCCTGGACTCTAGACCTTAATTGTCAAGTTCTGAAAAACACTTCATCTTGGTATACACTAGCAAGTTAAACTGCTGCATTTTTATAAATACCTGTGGAGCAAGAGACTGGTCAGAAATAGAGGGGTTTGTGTTTTGTTTTGTTTTACAGTTAGCAGTACAGCCAACAGCAAGCATGGCTTTCCTTTAAAGGGTCATTTCCCACCAATCTTCACCTATTCCTGTGCTCTGGAAGCTCCTCTTAGGTATTTTTTGTGAGACAAAATAGTTATTTGGAGATTAATTTTATTTTTCCAGTGTATAACCACACCAAGGTTTACAGAAATATTTTAGGAGATTCTTCCTTTTATGGACCTGGGACCAATTTGTCTAGATGTACATTTACACACTGCAACAGGAGCTGTATCCTGGCTGTGGTCCATACTGCCAATTGCCAACCTGGCCTCATCATGGCAATGAGAGCAAAGTGTGAACCAAGCATCTTCATCCTATCACACCTTTGGTTTTGTGCCTTAAATAACCTGGTATTCCCTAGAGAATGACTAGCTGCTCCTTGAGGTCTTGGATGAAGGCTAGAACAATGGTTATGGATGGTTATGAGCCATGCAAGAGATCAGACACTTTAGTTGTTACACTTCTGGAGTCTGCGATATCTTCTCCAGAACGGTCATTTCAAAATTGCAGGGACAGTTTGATGGAATTCACCATAATCTCATCCTCAGAATAATGAGAGTGAATGCTCATGTGAAAATTTACATGGGCAAATCATTTTGAGTCATCATTAATAAATAAGGTCAAACACTAGTACCATTACATTTGATCGCACCCACACTCATTTGAAGTGGAAATAGGGTTGGGTGTTTGTAAGTATTTCCCAAAGACTTTCATTGTTGTTATCTTACTTGGTTACTAACCCAAGAATCAGTAAGTAAACCGGAAACCTGGACCTCTTCCTTCCCTACAGTGTATTTATTCACGGGAACTTGAACACCTAGGATTGGGCTTAAGAAGCACAAAAAGGAAGGAACTGAATGCATGTCAATTTTGTTAAGTTTTCTAAAACTGTGACAGCGAACTTCTAAGAAAGTCTCAGAGAGGAACAGGACTGCCTGTAACACACAGTGAGAGGGCATCCAATACCCTAGATAATTATATTTATGAAGATCAAGAAGAAATAAGTCATAAGGCTCCAAACAGTACCAAGAAGTAATTTTAGCACAGTGTGAACATGTGTGGTATTATAAAAACGTACCCATTAATCTACAAATAATAGTTGCCAATTAGAAGTTTGAAATACTACAAAGAGGCTTCTCATGGAATATAGAATACAGAGAAGCTATAGGAATAATTTGAATAATCACTGTCAAGAAATCAGAACAAAATAACTATACAATTAAAAAGGGAACTCAGAACCCTTGATTTTATCTTTTCTAATGTTATTGTTAAGTATAGATAAAAATCAAATAAAAACTACCTTTGTGTGTTAGCATACATGGAATATTAAAAAAGCATCAACACTTTAAGATGGATGGTATTACCACAGATAGTTGTTACTTAAACCAACCTCAAGACTGAAAACAGGATTGTTATCTATTTTCACAGGTACCGTCTGGACTCAGCAGATCCTCAGCTTGATTTATTTTGAGGGCCACCGAAACAGGACTGAAAACGTGCCAACAGTGGACAGAGCACCGTTCTTTGAGTACAATATTCACAATTTAGACTATGTCAAAATGCCATCACCACGCATCTTTTCTTCCCACCTCGCATATTACTTAGTACCAAAAGGTCTCAAGGAGAAAAAGGCTAAAGTATGTCATGGAGCTTAGTCACTTTTTGAACAGATAAAATATCTTAAGTGTTGGATAACAAAATAATTTCAGTATTTATGCTATGATGATACCTCTCTCTGAACATTCTTGAGTGTGTCTCCTGGATACCCTTCCACCAGCCTCTGTAGAACCTTCATATGTGAATAGAACAGCAGACTCACAAATACCAGAGTAGTCAGCGTATGGAGGTGGTGTAGTATTTCAGAAGTTGTTGCTGGAGCCAGCAAAGGATCACTTCTCGTTTTTTCCTCTAGTAACTTGACATGTTGGGTTTAAATGTTTGCCAATGTGGCAGTTATCGAACGCCCACTCACAGTGGTCTTAAGTTTTCCTTCTGGACTCAATAATGAGATGACACATGCTGATATTTATTGACCAGGACCTATTATAATTCGGTGGAAAGGTTCTACCACTGGTCCAGCTTTTCATTATTATAACTTTAGTGTAATTTTCCTACTGATATGAATTCCATCACTTCTGCATACTAATAGACTTATACTTGTGGCCTTTCTCCTGTTTTAGAACTTTGTGTAACTTTGTGGTTCAAATTGATTAGTACCATTCTTAATTTAAGTATAATCAAACATATTGACTTTTTTTTTTTTTTTTTTTTTTGGTTTTTCGAGACAGGGTTTCTCTGTGTAGCTTTGCGCCTTTCCTGGAACTCACTTGGTAGCCCAGGCTGGCCTCGAACTCACAAAGATCCACCTGCCTCTGCCTCCCGAGTGCTGGGATTAAAGGCGTGTGCCACCACCGCCCGGCGCAGTTTCCTTATTAATGTATAGAAATTCACCTGGTATTTGTGTGGTTTTGATTTTGTACACTACACCATTGTAAAACGGCATTGGTATTTGTTAGCATTTTCTGCACTGGAAACCACATGATCTACTTAGCATGCTTCTAGATTACAATCTCTTTTACCTTTTATTGCCCAATTGTTCTGTTCTTGATTATCAATGTTGTAGTAAAGAGAGGTCAGAATGTTTGAGTGATTCCAACACCACCTGAAAGTCTTTATATCTATATCTACTACTAAGATTGATTATATGTGTTTACATGCAGCCTTTTGATTTGAAATACTTTCTACTGCTATGTGCTATGTGTTACAGAAAGGAAAGTTTTTTTCTATTATCAATTGAAATAATCATATTAATTTATTTTCCCGTTTGCTTTTGTTCAGCCATCTTTGCTGTCCAGGAGGGAATTTTAGTGTTCATGTCACATGGTTGGCTGAAACTCACACCTCCATCATAAAGTCATTAATTTCTCAACCCATGACTTCTCTAGGACCTCAGGAACTCAGTGCTTAAAATCTGCAGTTTTCTGGAGAAAAAACTGAGTAAAGAAGATGTGGATGCTGTTGTGAGACAAGCTACGTTTCAGAACATGAAATCTGACCCACGAGCAAATTATGATAATATTATAAAAAATGAAATCGGGGAGAGAAACAAAGGCTATTTCTTGCGCAAAGGTGAGAAACACCTTTATCTGTAGTAGTAAAAGTACTGATACTTCCCCGAATCTCTTCCCTTGGAGCAAAAGTACTGTGCTTCCAATGTGTTTCTCCAGGTGATAAGGGTACTGGGAACCTACAGAACATAATAAATCTTAATGGACACTGAACTAATAGTTTTTCCAGAAATTTAATGGTATTTTAGTAAGAAACATGATAGTTTTACAAGTGTGGCTTTCCTTCTTTAGAGCTCATATGACTCAACTCTTTGAAGGCATGTCCGCAGTCTTGACCTAGGCAATGGATAGTTTAGAGGAAACAGTTCTAAACTGGGTGATTTTATTTATTTTGAAAGAAAGTCATGCTACGTGGTCCAGGCTGGATCACAGACACTGTGTAGCTCAGGCTGGCCTAGAACTTGGTTTCCTCCTGCCTCTTGCTTGCAAGTACTGGGAATAGACTTGAGGCATCATGTTTGGATTAGTCCAGAAGAATTTTTATTTTACTTCTGTTTATTTCCTTCAGGATACTATAAAATATATCCTGCTGTGTATCTGGAGTGAAGGAGGTTAAATTGCTCCATCCTCGTGTGCCACCCTCCTTCATTACAGTAATTACAGTTGTGTCTTCTGTGATTCGCTTTTGTATCAACCAACCGAGATTTTATTTTCACTTCTGAGACATGGCCTCATGCATGTGACTCAGGCCGGTTTGAACTTGCTATGTGTAACTGAGGGTTACCTCTAACTCCTAGCATTGCCTCTACCTCCCACGTGGTGGGGACACAGGCATGGACAACCATACGCAGGTATTGTGACCTAATTGTGTGTCAGCAGCTGTCAAGAAAGAATGGCCTCCTCTCTACTGATACTCTTTAACCTCATAAGTCAAAATTTTAATTTATTATATCATTTAATGTAACATTCCATAATGTAATTTGACGTGTGTTTTGATTACTTTTCGATAATTCATCACTTACCATTATAATGATGGACATTGGCTGTATATAATTTTTGAATGTTTTATTGAAATTGTTGTAGATTTTGATAACTTACAAAAATGTTCCTTTTTTTCCTCTTCTCCCATTTAACATCCCTTTACTTCTTATTCTCCAACTAGACCAATGCTCATCAAGTCTCATACCAATGCTAGTTTGCTGTCCTTCAAATGCAAGGAAAACAGTTTGTATAATCACATGTTCTAGCAGAAAATATCATGTGCTTGTTTCCATTTTTAAAGGCTGTAATGGTGGTTGTAAATATGTGCACTGTAGAATGGTAACAGTGGTGACAGCGTTGCCCTTTGTGACCTTAGCTTCATTAATTGAAAGTCTTTGGATTTAATTTTACAATGAAAATTGAGGAATTGACAAGTTTGAATCATATGTATGTCTTTCCCACACACACACACATGAAGCACACATTTGGGGTAAATAACAAAATAATTTTTTGTAAAAGTCCTCTAATTGTGGCACTATGCAATTACATTTCTTCTGGCCTTTACATACTCTTTAATTTTTATTAGAAATTTTAATTAAAACATTGTATCATTTGCCTCCTTCCCTGCCCTTCTAACCCTTGGCGTGCCCCTTCCCTCCCGCCTCTCCCATGTGCTCTCCTCTCTCCCTCTTAAACTGACGGCCTTGTTTTAATTCTTAGTGTTATGTATGTCAGTGCATAAGTATATAAACACAACCTGCTGACCTCTTCTAGCGAGAGTTGTGTGGTGTATGGTTTCAGGGCTAACCACTTCGTATTGGTTAACCAGTTAGTGGGCTCATCCTTGAATGGTCAGTTCTCCTTCTCTCAGCACTCACTAGTTGCCTCTTCAGTGTCTAGGGGTGGGACCCTTGAAAGTTCCTCCTTCCTTGTTAGCGTGCCCATTGACGTTATCATTGTTCAGGCCCTGCTTAGGCAGCTATGTTCTTCAGATATCATGGGGTAGAGCATCTCTGTCACTTCTAGGAGGCACAGTATCACTCTTAAGATCTTTCTGCCCCCTCTTCCACAATGTTCCCTGAGTCTTAGGTTCAGGATTCCTGTTTTAGGTGTGTTCCTTGGTGCTGAACTCTGCAGAAGCCATCGGTGCTGCATTATGAACTGTTATGGTTTTCTGTAATGGTTTCTGTTTGTTTTAAAGAGAAATTTCTTTGATGAAGCATGAGAGCTACACTTATCTGTGGTATAGGGATATATTTTAGAATGCAGCTAGGAATCATTCTCGTCTTTTAAACTGGTGGCAGTAGGTTCTTTTCTAAAAACCATGACCTTTCTGGGGCATGGCGTCACATGCCTTTAATCCCAGAACTTTGGAGGCACATGGAGGCCAATCTCTAAAATTAAAGCCAGCCTGCTCTACAAAGCAAGTTCCAGGACAGCCAGCATTACATAAAGAAGCCCTGTCTCAAAAAAAAAAAAAGTAAAAAATAAAAATAAAATAAAATCCACGACCTTACAAGCCTTAAGTAGTTATCTTTATCCCAGCAATGTGGAGCTGACTCAACATATGTAAGTCCATAAATGTAATGAACCATATAAATATACCTAGAGACAATAATCACATGATTATCACAAAAGATGCAGAAAAAGCCTTTGACAAAATCTAACATACTTTTATGATATCAGTTCTAGAGAGACTCGAAGTGGAGGGAACACACCTTCACATAATAAAGACTATGACAAATGTACAGCCGACATTATCCTGAATTGAGACAACCTTAAAGCTGTCTCATGAAAACCAGGAATGAGACAGGACTGTCCACTGTGTCCACTTCTCTTTTTAACAAAGCGACTGAAGCAGTAGCACAAGACAAGAGAAGGAAATTCAAGAGATACAAACAGGAAAAGAAGAAGCCAAATTATCCCTATTTGAATATGATATGATATTATACATAAAAGAACCCTAAAATTCCAACAAAAACCTGTAGAAACAACCAACAATTTCAGCAGAGTTCTGAATATATGGAACCAGTTTACAAAAATATGTAGCCTTTCTACACATCAACAACATACATGTAAAGAAAGACATGATGGACATAATCCCACTTACAAGAGCGTCAAAGGCAGTAAAATATCCTCGAATAAACCCCACTAAGAAGGTGAGAGACCTCTGCAATGAAAAGCTTAAGTCTGTGAATAAATTTTAGGAAGACATTAGAAACTGGAAAGACCTCCCATGTTCACGAATTGGGAGATTTAAGATAGATAGAGAAAATGACTATCTTACCAAAAGGAATTTATGGATACAGTGCAACTCCAATCAAAATATCTGCAACATTCTTCCCAGAAATATAAAAAAAGGCCAACCCAAAATTCATATGAAATTATAAAATACCTTGGATAGCCAAAGCAAGCATGACCAAAAAGAATAATATTGTGGTAAACGGGCCCGGCGGCAGCGGCCGACAGGGACATTCAGGCCTGGCAGCAGCCGGCAGAGACATTCAGGCCCAGCGGCGGCCCACAGAGGTAGTCAGGCCCGGCGGCAGAGACAAGCAGACGCAGGTAGGCCTGCGGCGGCGGCCCGCGGAGGTAGACGGGCCCAGCAGCAGCCCCCTGAGGTAGACGGGCCCAGCGGCGACAGCCTACAGGGATATTCAGGCCCGGGGGCAGCCGGCAGAGACATTCAGTCCCAGCGGCGGCCCACAGAGGTAGACAGGCCCGGCGGCAGAGACAAGCAGACGCAGGTAGGCCTGCGGCGGGGGCTGGTGGAGGTAGACGGGCCCAGCGGTGGCAGCCGACAGGGATATTCAGACCCAGCGGCAGCCGGCAGAGACATTCAGGCCCAGCGGCGGCCCGCTGAGGTAAACGGGCCCGGCGGCAGCGGCCGACAGGGACATTCAGGCCCGGCAGCAGCCGGCAGAGACATTCAGGCCCAGCGGCGGCCCACAGAGGTAGTCAGGCCCGGCAGCAGAGACAAGCAGAAGCAGGTAGGCCTGCGGCAGGGGCCGGTGGAGGTAGACGGGCCCAGCGGCGGCAGCCGACAGACATATTCAGACCCAGCGGCAGCCGGCAGAGACATTCAGGCCCAGCGGCGGCCCACAGAGGTAGACAGGCCCGGCGGCAGAGACAAGCAGACGCAGGTAGGCCTGCGGCGGCGGCCCGCGGAGGTAGACGGGCCCAGCAGCAGCCCACTGAGGTAGACGGGCCCAGCGGCGGCAGCCGACAGACATATTCAGGCCCGGCGGCAGCCGGCAGAGACATTCATTCCCAGCGGCGGTCCACAGAGGTAGACAGGCCCGGCGGCGAAGACAAGCAGACGCAGGTAGGCCTGTGGCGGCGGCCTGTGGAGGAAGACGGGCCCAGCGGCAGCCTGCTGAGGTAGACGTGCAGCGGCCGACAGGGACATTCAGGCCCGGTGGCGGCCCCCAGAGGCAGACAGACCCAGCGGCAGCTGACAGGGACATACAGGCCCGGCGGCGGACCGCAGAGGTAAACAGGCCCAGGGACGGAGACAAGCAGACACAGCTTGGAACAGGGACGCCCCTAACCCCAACATCTGGGGAAGAAGCTATCTCCATGGGTCAGAACCAGAACGAATCTGAACACTCCGTCTGAGGACAACCCAGGGCCCAGCTGCTGATCCTGTGAAACCCAACAACTTGGAGGTATTGGTGAGACTACCCTGCTCAGCTGAAACCCATCTGGGAGAGGATTCAGATGCCTACAGTTTAAAGTCTGAAGAAACAAGATCAGCTGAGGAGTTGACAAATGAACAAAAAGTGACCTGAGAACACAGAAGAAGGCGCTACCCAGACACCAAACCAGATCACCAGAATCATAAGTATATAATTCACCGATCGAAATCAGCTGCCCCTGAAGAAATAGCCCAAAAGCACCAATTTAACCAAGAACCCCTACTAAACCAAGACTAAAAATTAGAACAAGAGAGGCACTCTCAGACACAGACACCACCTGCACCTCACAGAGGAAGAGATGAGTAGGCGCCAGTGCAAAAATACAGGCAACAACATAAAGACCTATATGGCAACATCAGAACCTAGTGATTCTACACCTGCAAGACCTAAACATACCATGACAGAAGAAACAGAAGAAATCAACCCTAAAAATGACATTAAGAAGATGATAGAGGCCCTTAAAGAAGAAATAAAACATTCCCTCAATGAGGAAATAAAAACTTTCCTTAAAGAGGAATTGAAAAACTACCTTAAAGAGGAAATAAAAACTTTCCTCAAAGAGGAAATAAAAAACTCCCTTAAAGAGGAAATAAAAACTTCCCTTAAAGAGGAAATGAAAAACTCCATTAAAGAGGAAATAAAAAACTCCCTTAAAGAAATGGAAGAAAAAACGAACAAAAAATGGGAAGAAATCAAAGAAAGCCAAGAAAAAGCAATTAAACAGATGAAAGAAACATTCCAAGATCTGAAAAATGAATTTGAGACAATAAAGAAAACACATGCTGAGGGAATGCTGGAAATAGAAATCCTGACAAAACGAACAGGAACTACAGAAACAAGCATAACCAACCGATTGCAAGAGATGGAACAGAGAATCTCTGACACTGAAGACACGATAGAGAAAATAGATTCGTCAGTCAAAGAAAACAATAAAGACAAAAAAGTCCTAACACAAAACGTCCAGGAAATTTGGGACACCATGAAAAGACCAAACCTAAGAATAATAGGGATAGAAGAAGGAGAAGAATACCAACTCAAAGGCACAGAAAATATATTCAACAAAATCATAGAAGAAAACTTTCCTAACCTAAAGAAAGAAATACCTATGAAGATACAAGAAGCTTACAGAACACCGAATAGGCTGGATCCAAAAAAAAAGTCCCCTCGCCACATAATAATCAAAACACTAAACACACAGAATAAAGAAAAAATATTAAGAGCTGCAAAGGAAAAGGACCAAGTAACATATAAAGGCAAACCCATCAGAATAACACCAGACTACTCAATAGAGACTATGAAAGATAGAAGATCATGGACAAACCTCATGCAGACACTAAGAGACCATGGATGCCAACCCAGACTATTATACCCAGCAAAACTCTTAATCACCATAGGCGGAGTAAACAAAATATTCCAGGATAAAACCAGATTTAATCAATACCTGTCCACAAACCCAGCCCTACAGAAAGCACTAGAAGGGAAAATTCAACCCAAAGAAGCTAAACACATCCATGAAAAATCAAGCAATAGATAATCCTACACCAACATACACCACAGAAGGACAACACAACACAACCAAAAAAATAACAGGAATTAACAATCACTGGTCATTAATATCCATCAATATCAATGGTCTCAACTCACCTATAAAAAGACACAGGCTAACAGAATGGATTAGAAAACAGGACCCATCCATATGCTGCATACAAGAAACACACCTTAACTCCAAAGACAGACACTACCTCCGAGTAAAGGGCTGGGAAAAGGTTTTCCAAGCAGATGGACCTAAGAAACAAGCTGGTGTAGCTATCCTAATATCTAATAAAATAGACTTCAAACTAAAATCAATCAAAAGAGACCAGGATGGACATTACATATTCATCACAGGAAAAATCCACCAAGATGAAGTCTCGATTCTAAACATTTATGCTCCAAATACAAAAGCACCCACATTCATAAAAGAAACACTACTAAAGTTTAAAACGCACATCAAACCCCACACATTAGTAGTGGGAGATTTTAACACACCACTCTCACCAAAAGATAGATCTACCAGACTGAAACTTAACAAAGAAATAAAGGACCTAACAGATGTTATGACTCAAATGGACCTAATAGATATCTACAGAATATTCCATCCTAACACAAAAGAATATACCTTCTTCTCAGCACCCCATGGAACCTTCTCAAAAATTGACCACATGCTTGGACACAAAACAAATCTCAACAGATACAAAAAAATTGGAATAACCTCCTGTATTTTATCAGACCACCAAGCCTTAAAGTTAGAACTCAATAACAACAAAAATTATAGAAAACCCACAAACTCATGGAAACTGAATAATACCCACCTGAAACATCAATGGGTCAAGGAAGAAATAAAGACAGAAATTAAAGAGTTCCTAGAATTCAATGAAAATGAAAGTACAACATACCCAAACTTATGGGACACTATGAAAGCAGTGCTAAGAGGAAAATTCATAGCTCTAAATGCACACATAAAGAAGATGGAGCAATCCCATACCAATGAATTAACAGCACAACTGAAAGCTCTAGAACAAAAAGAAACAAACTCACCCAGGAGAAATAGACGCCAGGAAATAATCAAATTGAGGGCTGAAATCAACGAAATAGAAAACAAGAGAACAATACAAAAAATCAATGAAACAAAGAGTTGGTTCTTTGAAAAAATCAACAAGATAGACAAACCACTAGCCAAATTAACCAAAAGGCAAAGAGAGAACACCCAAATTCACAAAATCAGAAATGAAAAGGGAGACATAACAACAGACAATGAGGAAATCCAGAGAATCATCAGATCATACTTCAAAAACCTGTACTCCACAAAAATGGAAAACCAGGAAGAAATGGACAATTTTCTGGATAAATACCAAATACCAAAATTAAATCAAGACCAGATAAACCATTTAAATAGACCAATAACCCCTAAAGAAATAGAAACAGTCATCAAAAGTCTCCCAACTAAAAAAAGTCCAGGACCAGATGGTTTCAGTGCAGAATTCTACCTGACTTTCAAAGAAGAACTAATACCAATCCTCTTCAAAGTGTTCCACACAATAGAAACAGAAGGAACACTACCAAACTCTTTTTATGAGGCTACAATTACCCTGATACCCAAACCACACAAAGATGCAACAAAGAAAGAGAACTACAGACCAATCTCCCTCATGAACATTGATGCAAAAATACTCAACAAAATATTGGCAAACCGAATCCAAGAATACATCAAAACAATCATCCATCACGACCAAGTAGGATTCATCCCAGGGATGCAAGGATGGTTCAACATACGGAAATCAGTCAATGTAATACACCATATAAACAAACTGAAAGAAAAAAACCACATGATCATCTCCCTAGATGCTGAAAAAGCCTTTGACAAAATCCAACACCCCTTCATGATAAAGGTCTTAGAAAGAATAGGAATACAAGGAACATTTCTAAACATAATAAAAGCAATTTATAGCAAGCCAACAGCAAACATCAAATTAAATGGAGAGAAACTCAAAGCGATACCACTAAATTCAGGAACAAGACAAGGCTGTCCACTCTCCCCATATTTATTCAATATAGTACTAGAAGTTCTAGCTAGAGCAATAAGACAACAAAAGGAGATCAAAGGGATACAAATTGGCAAGGAAGAAGTCAAACTTTCACTATTTGCAGATGATATGATAGTATACATAAGTGACCCCAAAAACTCTACCAGGGAACTTCTACAGCTGATAAACTCCTTCAGTAAAGTGGCAGGATACAAGATCAACTCAAAAAAATCAGTAGCCCTTCTATACACAAATGATAAAAGGGCTGAGAAAGAAGTCAGAGAAACATCACCCTTTACAATAGCCACAAATAATATAAAATACCTTGGGATAACACTAACTAAACAAGTGAAAGACCTTTTTGATAAGAACTTTAAATCTCTAAAGAAAGAAATTGAAGAAGATATCAGAAAATGGAAGGATCTCCCATGCTCATGGATAGGTAGGATTAACATAGTAAAAATGGCAATCTTACCAAAAGCAATCTACAGATTCAATGCAATCCCCATCAAAATCCCAACACAATTCTTCACAGACTTGGAAAGAAAAATACTCAACTTTATATGGAAAAACAAAAGACCCAGGATAGCTAAAAGAATCCTATACGATAAAGCAACCCTTGGAGGCATCACCATCCCGGACCTCAAACTCTACTATAGAGCTATAGTAATAAAAACAGCTTGGTACTGGTATAAAAACCGACATACGGACCAATGGAATCGAATTGAAGACCCTGACATTAATCCATGCACATATGAACACCTGGTTTTTGACAAAGGAGCCAAAACTATACAATGGAACAAAGAAAGTATCTTCAACAAATGGTGCTGGCATAACTGGATGTCAATATGTAAAAGATTACAAATAGATCCATATCTGTCACCATGCACAAAACTCAAGTCCAAGTGGATCAAAGACCTAAACATAAATCCAGTTACACTAAACTTAATAGAAAAGAAGATAGGAAGCACTCTTGAATGCATTGGCACTGGAGACCATTTCCTAAATAAAACACCGACAGCACAGACCCTGAGCACAACCATTAATAAATGGGACCTCTCAAAACTGAGAAGCTTTTGCAGGGCAAAAGACACAGTCAATAAGACAAAAAGACAGCCAACAGATTGGGAAAAGATCTTCACCAACCCCACATCTGACAGAGGATTGATCTCCACAATATATAAAGAACTCAAGAAACTAGACATCAAAGCTCTGAACAGTCCAATTAAAAAATGGGCTAAAGAGCTAAACAGAGAATTCACAAAACAAGAACTACAAATGGCTGAAAGACATTTAAAGAAATGCTCAACATCCTTAATCATCAGAGAAATGCAAATCAAAACGACTCTGAGATACCACCTTACACCTGTTAGAATGGCTAAGATCAAAAACACCAATGACAACCAATGTTGGAGAGGATGTGGAGCAAAGGGAACACTCCTCCACTGTTGGTGGGAATGTAAACTTGTACAACCACTATGGAAATCAGTATGGCGGTTTCTCAGAAAATTAGGAATCAAACTACCTCAAGACCCAGCCATCCCACTCTTGGGCATATACCCAAAGAATGCTGATACATACCATAAAGATACATGCTCAGCTATGTTCATAGCAGCACTATTTGTAATAGCCAGAACCTGGAAACAACCTAGATGCCCATCAACGGAAGAATGGATGAAAAAAATGTGGTACATATACACAATGGAGTACTACTCAGCAGAGAAAAACAATGAAAGCATGAAATTTGCAGGCAAATGGATGGAACTAGAAAAAATCATCCTGAGTGAGGTAACCCAAACCCAGAAAGACAGTTATGGTATGTACTCACTCATTGGTGGATTCTAGATATAAAATGAACAATCAGACCACAACCCATAGAACCATAGAGGCTATATATATAGCATGGAGGTCCCTAGGACGACTGTGGCATATAATAAATTTCAGTTTTACTCAATTATTGAAAAAAAAAATAGCCAAATGAATGGAAACACATGAACTATGAACCAAAGACTGAGGGGCTCCCAGCTGGATCAGGCCCTCTGAATAGGTGAGACAGTTGATTGGCTTGATCAGTTTGGGAGGCATCTAGGCAGTGGGACCAAGTCCTGTGCTCATTCCATGAGTTGGCTGTTTGAAACCAGGAACTTATGCAGGGACACTTGGCTCAGTCTGAGAGGAAGGGACTGGACCTCCCTGGACTGAGTTTACCAAGTCGATCACAGTCCTCGGGGGAGGACTTGTCCTGGAGGAGGTGGGAATGGAGGGTGGGCTGGGGGTAAGGGGAGGGCGTGGGAGGGGGGAGAATAGGGGAACCCATGGCTGATATGTAGAACTGAATGGTATTGTAAAATAAAAAATATATATCACAAAAAAAAATAAATAAAAAAAAAAGAATAATATTGTAGGGATTTCCATTTTAGATTTTAAAATACATTATAAAGCTATAATAATAAAATCACTATGGTACTGACATAAAATAGACATATAGACCAGTGAGATAAAATGGAAGACTGAAACATGAGCATATGCAGCTACAACCTTGGGATATATGCTGCATTGTATCAATTAATATTTCTCATGTATTTATATTTGTTAGGGTTTTTGTTTTCTGCTAAAGATTGGTTATGACTGGTTAGATAATGCAAGGGACAGTGATCTAATGTATTTGTTGTGTTATTGCATAGGTTTCTTTCACTGCTCAGTCTTCCATAAAGAAAGGTGAGGTACTAAACTCCACAGAGAACTCACAATGACTTTGCACGGGTTGGAGAAGATACTGAAGTTGCTCAGAGTGACCTTTGCTTTGATAGTTTCATTTACTCACCTATGTGCCTATCCCTGTGCTTATCCCACTAGGTACCATTGGAGACTGGAAACATCATTTAACTGTGCAGCAGAATGAAAGATTTGACATGATATTCAAGAGGAACATGAAAAATTTTCCCTTGAAGTTTGTCTGGGATGTAAATGAAGAATAGAATTCTAATGTTAGTATAAAAGAAACATAAAAGTCAATTGAGCAGAAGGCCTAATTTTATATCAATATTGATATGTTCTGTATCTTAATCATTAAATGCCAAACTTTATTAAGGAACAAAATGAGTAAACTATGCCTGGATAAATTGCAATAAGTTTAATGAATGATTTCAAATTTCAAAATTAAATTAGTTTGGTTCTAGTTAGCATTGGTACTGTGCACTAAAAGCATAAAACATGGTGCTTTGTGATGTAGGAAAATCACTGCAAAGAGTTCTCTTTTTTTTTTTTAAATTTATTTATTATTATGTATACAGTGTTCTGTCTGCATGTATCCCTGCAGGCCAGAAGAGGGCACCAGATCTCATTGCAGATGGTTGTGAGCCACCATGTGGTTGCTGGGAATTGAACTCAGGACTTTTGGAAGAGCAAGCAGTGCTCTTAACCTCTGAGCCATCTCTCCAGCCCCCCAAAGAGTTCTCTTTAGTGGACAATTTTTCTTCATCTTCCATGATGAAATTTTGGATCAAGAACTCTGGAGAAATGGCTCAGCCTGTAGAAGACTCTGGTTAAATTCCCAGCACCAACATGGCAGCTCATAATTATCTATAACTCCAGTCCATGTGATCAAACACTCTCATACAGACATGAGTGTGGGCAGAACACCAATGGAAATAAAAATTAAATTTTTTTGTATAAAAAAAGAAAACATCTTCCCATTCACACAATGAATCTTGAACTTTCGCTGATTCAAGAAATCAGGAGGGGGATGTAGCTGTAACCAACCGTCTTATTAAATAAGAAACACAGAAACAATGTAAAAGAGAGGTCAGAGCTCAGAGCTAAAATCTCACCCTTCCTCCTCTGTGTCCCAGCTTCCCGAAAGAGAGCTATATCCTGTCTGTACGTATTTTTTATAGTATTATTGTTCTGCCTTCTCATTGGTTGTAAACCCAAACACGTGACTGCCTCGTCACTGTCTGAATGTACAGCCCCCTAGGTCTTAAAGGCATATGTCTCCATGCTGGCTGTATCCCTGAACACACAGAGATCTATGGGATTAAAGGTGTGTGTCACCACTACCACACTCTGTCTATGGCTCTAATAGCTCTGACCCCTGGGCAACTTTATTTATTGACATACAATCAAAATCACATTTCTGTACAATTAGAATACCACCACAGGGGGATATTAGAATTTTTAATTTGGAAAATTATAACCAAGCATTGAATAAAAATCAGAATTGACAAGAACTGGAAAAGAGGGAAGAAGATGTATTCCCTACTTTAACAGATCTAAACTTTTAGTTGATTATTTTTGTTGTTTGATGACTTTATACTTATATATAATGAATCGTTATTACTATTTTTATCAACATTTGTGGACAATGCACTTAAGATTTTCTTTCACCCTTACATATAATGTAATTGATACTGTGAACTAAATTTTAAGCTAGTGACTGGGGAAATATCTAGGACATACTTAAATGTCTCCAAAGTCTGTCCTAGTGAATTAGATGCATGTGAATTTATTAACTCAGTTTTAAAATAGTAACAACAACAGTCTCACACCTGAGAGCTGAGCACACAGCAGTTACTATGTCCTTGAAGATGTGTACCTGAGCAGCCAGTGTATTTCCACAACGACTCTCACTAGGCATGAGGAGTCGGGTGACAACCATTGGTTGTTCAACCACAAGGCTGGGTGCCTCAACAGTCCCTATCAGCCAGTAGAAGCCTGGAAGGTCCCTGGAGACCTGCTGGTCCCTATTCTACAACAAAGGCTTGAAAACACTGGTTCTGACATCAGGGAAGGGGTCAACATCAGCAGCAGCAGCAACAGGGCAAATCCCCAGGGTGGTGAGAGGGAAGGACAAGAGAACAAATGGAGGAAAGCTCTTCATTCTGCTATACCCTTTATCTGGACTACTATCAGCAGGTTCAACAATTGGGGAGGGTCTTTCCACATCAACCAAGGCAGGACACTTATTTAGGGGAGGCTGTCTACTTAGATATTCTGATTTATTGCACGTTGATGCTAAACCCAACCATAATATCTTCTATTCTTAATCACAGGTAGCAGTTTCTTTAGCCATGGTTTGTTGGCTGTAGAGACAGCTGTGTTCAATTCACACCTGTGATGAAGGGCAGAGGAGCCAAAATTCAGATGACTGAAATGCTAGGGAAGTCTGGGGAATGATAGAAATAAATATAGATAAATAAATAGTAGATATAAATATGGTAGAGGTTTGAAGGGGGACATACATGGGCATTAAAGATTGTCTGGGAGTGTTACTGAGTGAAAGAGTTCTTTAATTCAGTCCCAAGAAAGAAAAAGAATGAAAGAAAGAAAGAAAGAAAGAAAGAAAGAAAGAAAGAAAGAAAGAAAGAAAGAAAGAAAGAAAGAAAGAAAGAAAGAAAGAAAGAAAGGAAGGAAGAAAGGAAGGAAGAAAGAAATAGGGGAGGGAGAAGAAGGAAAAGGGAAGAAGGGAGGAAGGGAGTGGGAAGGTGGGTGCGTAAAGAAAAGGAGTCTAAGAAAAGAACCCCAGAAATGAGAGGTAGAAATAGGAGTGGAAATAAGAGAAATATATTGGAAGAGACTGCTAAATGGGATTATATGTTTCTCAAGGCCATCAAAGTTCCTAAGCAGAATAATGTTAACAAGAAAGAGAGTTGGTGGCAATGTAATAAATGGGAATTGAGCAATGGGTTCCAGGTGCAATGATGTTCCCATGGAAAACTGAGGTTCCAATAGGAGGGTTAGAGAAATGTCAATGGAAGACAGGAAGAAGTATTCCATTCCAGAGAGTAAAGGAATTATCATCCAGGAAGGAATAAAGAGAAGATAAAGCACATCAAGATCGAAGAGAAAAGGAATAACCCACAGTGAACAAGGAGCAAGAAGTGCCAGGACAGGAGGTGCCCTTCAGACGAATGTAGAATTCTTACCCAGAGAGTGCACCCTTAGATTCCAACCATCCAAATATACTTACCAGAGTCAATTAACAGTTGTTGGGATGCTAATTGATGGATAGTCCTCACCAATTACTCCCTTCATTCAGAAGTGAAGTCATAAGCTCTGAACAAATACCTCCCTTGCTCATGGGCTAGATGGTGTGGACCATCTCAGCAGCAGAACAGCATTGGTCTGTACTCAGGTTTCCAGGACCCTACAATAAATCTCCCGTGCTGTAGTGAGTTTTCTCCCCTAATAAATTCCTTCACCCTTTAAGCAGACTCTGTGGCTTTCTCGCATTATCTGGCACCCAACGTGGGGCTGAGCCCCATGGCCTGTAGCCTCGACTACTCCCTATGCTCCCAGCTCCAAGTGAGTCCCGCAGAACTTCCAAGCTCCTTCTGCCCAGCCTCTGCCCCGCTGTGTCATGCATCTGTGCCATGTGCTGCTACCCACCAGCCCTTTCGTTTGTCCCAGCTTGAGCATACACTCTCTCCACATTGACCTGTTCTGTTGGTGGACAGAGGTGACACAGGGTCTGAAATATTGTTTTGTAAATGCAAATGCTTCATAATTTCAGATGAATTTTCCACCACATGTCATTTACTTTAAAATATATTCCACAGGAACTGAGCCCTACTTAACACAGTTTAAGGTACATGCACCAACACCATACCATTTTAAAAGTTAGTTTATGTGTGGCTGTTGCTGAACACTACACACAATGGGATTGTACGTGGTTTGGCTATAAAATTCTTTTCAAGGCAGAGGTGATGGCTCAATGTGCAAAATATGTGTCTTGGCCTTGCAAGCCTGAAGACCTGAGATATAATCACTTAAACTCTTGTAGGCCGGATGTGGTAACGTGTGTCTATAATCTTGACCTTCCAATGCTGAGGTGGTAGACAGAGACAGGAGATTCTCCAGATGTTCATGAACCAGCTGGACTACATACTCAGAAAATGAACATATCTCAACCAAGATTGAAGGCAATTGTACTCTGATCACTACACATACACCAGCCTGCACTCACATAATGTCATGTATATGCACAAATCTCTCTCTCATATACACATGCACAGCACATACACACACATGCACCAGGCATACACTCATGCATACCAGACCAAGAAGAATGAGCCATAAGGCTCCAAACAGAAAAAAAAAAGTTAGTAAGAAGTTAATGCTACTCGCCCTGGTGTGATTTTAGCACAGTGTGCACATGTGTGGTATAATAAGAATGTACCCATTAATATCTAAAAATAATATCCATCAATGAGAAGTTTAAAATACTACAAAAAGATTTCCCATGGGATATAGAATACAAAGAATAGGAATAATTTCAACAATCGTTATCAAGAAATCAGAACAAAACAACTGTACAATTAAAAAGGGATTCAGAGCCCTGATTTAATCTTTTCTAATATTATTGCCAAATAAGAATAAAAATCAGATAAATACTACATTGGCTCATTGGCATACATGGAATAATAAAAAAAAGCACCAGTGGCTTGAAGATGGATGGTATTAACATAGATGTTTATTACTTAATACTACCTCAAGATTGAAAACAAGATTGTTATCTATTTTTGCAGGTACCCTCTGTATTCAAGAGATCCTCAGCTTGATTTATTTTGAGGGCCACCAGAACAGGACTGGAGACATCCAAATTATCAAAAAAGCACCATTCTTAGATTACAATGTTCATAATTTAGACTTTGTTAAAATGCTATCACCTCGCATCTTCTTTTCCCACTTTCCATATTACTTAGCACCAAAATGTCTCAAGGCAAAAAGGATAAAGTATATCATCACTCTTTAAACAGATAAAATACCTTACATATTGAATAATAAAATTATTTCAGGATTTCTGCTATGATGCTACATCTCTCTGAACATTCTTGATTGTGTCTCCTGGGAATTCTTCCACCAGTTTCCCTAGAATCCTTATCTGTGAATAGAACTTCAGAGTCACAAATACCAGAGTAGTCAACTTATGGAGGTGGTGTATTATTTCTGAAGAAAGTGGATAATTAGTTATTGCTGAAACCAGCAAAAGACCAATTCTTATGTTTCCTCTCTAGTAACTTGACATATTGAACTTAAATGTTTGCCAATGTGACAGTTATTGAATGCTTTTGCACACTGGCCTTAATTTGCTTATGTGTACCAGTTAATGAGATCAAGCATGTTTGATGTTGATTATCATAATCAGTTCTGATTCTGTGAATGGGTTCTATCATCAGTCCAGTTTGTCATTATTATAATTTTAGTATAATTTTTCTATTGATTTAAATTCTGTCTCTTCTGGATACCAATATGCTTGTGACTTTTCTCATGTTTTGGAACTTTGTATAACTCTGTGATTTAATTTGATTAGTCACATACTTAATTTTAGTATCATCAAACATACTGACTTTTAAAGTATAAATCATTTATTTTCTTTTTCATTATATTTTTATTACTTCAAAAATTCTTTTATTTTAAATATATTCTTCTCCTCTCCCAAGTACTTCCAGATCTTCTCCTCATCCCTATTCATTCAACTTTAAGTTCTTTCTCAAAAATCAAACAAAAGGGGCTGGAGAGATGGCTCAGTGCTTAAGAGCACTGACTGCTCTTCCAGAGGTCCTGAATTCAATTCCCAGCAACCACATGGTGGCCCACAACCACTTGCAATTTGATCTGGTGCCCTCTTCTGGCCTGCAAGGACACATGCAGGCAGAACACTGTATACATAATAAATAAACCTTTAAAACAAAAGGCTATTACAACAACAGGACCTTGCTTAAGAAATATTCTCTGGTTTGAATTTATATTTGCTTAATGCATTTATATTTGGCTTAATACTCTTAAAACACTTGTTAGTTAGTATTTATAGTAGTATGAAAGAATTTTCTTTTTAAATTCCATGTGGATTTTGTTGATGCTTGTACCAACATAATAAATACTTCATTCTTTTATTTTTCACTTATTGCCAATGTTACCTTGGCTATAGATCAAATATCTCAGAAAACTCAATGATGTCATTTGTAACCTTAGGGAAACTTTGTTTACTCTATTTATCAACTTCACAAGAATTATAACTTCTAGGAAGTTGACCTGTGTTTGTACATGTATGAAATACTATGTAAGTGAAAGTATTCAATTTTATAACATGGAACAAGTTGATAAACAACTAAACTTTCATAAATTGTGAAATGGATGAAAATCAAGATTTATTTGGATAATGGACTATCACACAATTGTTCAAACTTATCAGCATAACCAAGGATTACTAAACCAACTTTGTGTTTTTTCTGCAGATTCTTTATGTTTACAGAAATCCCAAAGACATTTTGATGTCATTTTTTTCATTTTTTCAAGCTTTCTAATCTCTTTTAATGCATAAAAAACTTGGCTATTTTGGCATCTTTGATACTAATTTTAAGCATAACACCTCACTGCACAGACAGTGGTATTCAGTTCTAGCCTTTTTTATTAATGAAATTTTTTCATTTGTTTTCCATCCCAACTGCAGTTCCCCCTCTGTCCTCTCTTCTTGTCCCCTCCCCCTGCTCCCCCCCAACTGTCCCCTCATCCAGTGCCCCCATCCAGTCCTCCTCTGTTTCTGTTCAGAAAGAGAAAAGCCTCCCATGGATGTCAACAAAGCATGGCATACCAAGTTTATGTAGGACTAAGTTCCTTCCTTTATACTATGACTTGTCAAGGCAACCCAGTATGAGGAATAGTTACACAACAGTCATACATATGTAGAGGGCCCATGTTGGTCCCATGCAGCCTCCATAGTTGTCAGTCCAGAGTCTGTGAGCTCCTATGAGCCCAGGCTAGTTGTTTCTGTGAGTTCTTTTGTGATGACCTTGAACCCCTGGCTTGTGCAATCCTTCCTTTTTCTCATCAACAGGATTCCCAGAGCTTGGCCCAGTGCTTGGCTGTGGATCTCTGTATTTGCTTCCATCAGTTACTGGATGAAGGCTCTATGATGACAATAAGGGTATTCACCAATCTGATTACAGGAGATGGCCAGTTCGGGCACCCTCTCCACTATTTCTAGGAGTCTTAGCTAGGATCATGCTATTGGATTCCTGGAAGTTTCCCTGGAACCAGGTTTCTCCATGACCCCCAAAGTGCTCTCCCCTATTAAGATTTATCTTTCATTACTCTCCCCCCATCCTGCCCTGAATCTACCCAACCCAATCCCTCATGTTCCTATGCAACCCCATCACCCAACCCTGTCCTCAGTTTACCTCGGAGATCTCTTCTACTTCCCTTCCCAGGGAAATCCATGCATTCCTCTTTGGGCCCCCCTTGTTACCTAGCCTCTCTGGGGCTGTGGATTGTAGCATGGTTATTATCCTTTACTTTATAGCTAATATCTACTTATGAGTGAGTACATACCATTTTTGTCTTTCTGGGTCTGGATTACCTCACTCAGGATGGTTTTTTCAGTTCCATCCATTTGCCCGCAAATTTCATTATGTTATTGTTTTTACAGCTAAGTAATACTCCATTGTATAAATGTACCACATTCTTTATCTATTCATAAGTTGAGGGGCATCTAGGTTGTTTCCACGTTCTGGCTATTACAAATAATGCTGCTATGAATATAGTTGACCAAGTGTCCTTGTAATATGATTGAGCATCTTTAGGGTATATGCTCAAGACTAATATCATTGAGTTTAAACAACACACTCCCGGGTGTCCTCATATCACACTCTTCCTTGAGTTCAGTATTGAAGGAGGCTCCTGAGATCCAGCCTCTCCTTTATTGATTGGTCTTTCTCGAGGCTTTCTTTTCCCAGTGGTCATCTCTTGTGATTCCTTCTAGTGCAGCCACGTGTGTCAATACAGACAACCTTATGTGTCTAGAATACTATCAGCAGTGGAGGCAAAGGTAGTTTCTTGCCCAGTGGCTAGCTTTGTCACATTTAAAGCAAACTCCATGTGGAGGTTCTTTGATGCCCAACCTCTTCTTTGATGTAGATTGGTGCTGCCAAGAGCAGACATATCTCACTGTCATGAACAGTCTTATGTTACTAAAACATATTAAATGCCATAGTCTGTAGATCTCTGAAGTGTTTGAAGACCACATATCTATCTAAAATATAACTCTTTTTAACCTTGAAAACATACCTAACATGACTACAAGTTTGGTTGTTACAGGTGGCTAACTACTAACCTGCATTTCTTAATTATCCTAAAACACTTGTAATAGCAACTTTCAAGGACTGGGATTTTACTTATATATTTTTTTTAAGATTTATTTATTTATTATGCATACAGTGTTCTGCCTGCATGTGTCCCTGCAGGCCAGAAGAGGGCACCAGATCTCATTGCAGGTGGTTGTGAGCCACCATGTGGTTGCTGGGAATTGAACTCAGGACCTCTGGAAAAGCAGTCAGTGCTCTTAACCTCTGAGGCATCTCTCCAGCCCCGATTTTACATATTTTTAAATGAGCTGCATAGTCATAATACCTTAAACAAGAATAGAAACATATATACAAAATATGTTTTAAAAAATAACCTTAAAATTGTATCAATATACAAAAATCCATACAATATAAATAGTTGACACTAGTAGTTGCATTTTATTAGGTTCCGTTATCTACCCTTCTACCCCATCACTCCTATACTCCCCCACCCCTTTTCTCCACTAAATCAGAGAGAAAGAAGGGTCGAGGAAAGAAAAGGAAACAAACAACCAAATCCCTTAATCCAATCTCCTTAATTTAGTTTCCTCCCTGACTATGACCAATAATAATTTGCAGCTAAGCCCTCCAAACAACAGGAAACTTCTATATGCCACCAAACAGCCAAAAACCACCCACTCCAATTCTATGGAATGTGGACATTGTATTCTTAAAATTACTGCCTGTTGTCTGTGGGTGATGGCCATTATGATTAATTACATGGGGACACCCTCAAGGGTATCCCACGTACACAGGTAAACATGCTGGACAGATGCACGCCATGTAGGCATGGCTGGCAGTGGCAATGACCCATGATACACAACCCAGATGCTGCATCCATGTGGAGAGTTTATTATAACAGAGAGATGAAGAGGCAGAAAAACAAAAAGAGGGAGACAGAGAGAGAGAGAAAGAGGAAGGGTGAGAGGAGAGGTGCACACCTCATGGGAGGAAAAGCAGGAGAGAGAGAGAGAGAGAGAGAGAGAGAGAGAGAGAGAGAGAGAGAGAGAGAGAGAGAGAGAGAGAGAGAGAGTTTTTCCTTAAGAAGAGGCTTCTGAGCCGGGCGGTGGTGGCGCACGCCTTTAATCCCAGCACTCGGGAGGCAGAGGCAGGCGGATCTCTGTGAGTTCGAGGCCAGCCTGGTCTACCAAGTGAGTTCCAGGAAAGGCGCAAAGCTACACAAAGAAACCCTGTCTCGAAAAAAACAAAAAACAAAACAAAAAACAAAAAAAAAAAAAAGAAGAGGCTTCTACATCAGGATACAGGGCAGCCCCAAGGGACAGAATCAGTACATTAACATTTCTCCATTTTGATTACTATAAAAAGAGGTGAGTTATGGGAGAAAGTGGGGGAACAAGGGTGCTGAATTCTCGAGGCTACTTCAAGCTGGCAAGGGGAGAATTGGGGGTGGGGGAAGCTGGGAGTCATGCATGGCGGGAGGCGGGAGTGAAGAAACATTGTTAGCTGTCATTGTGGAAATCTCTGTTGTGGAGATCTCAGGTGTCTGTTCCTTGAGGTTGATAGAAGAAAAAAATAGACTGTTATTATTGGTCATATGAGCTGTGCTAGCCATGAGTAGAGTGATAACTGCCAGAAGGAACAGAACAGAGAAGTGTCCTGGTTGTACAGAAGAGGCAAGGGTGAGCAGGGTCCAGTTGCTGGGCAGGTGCCTGCCTGAGCCTGGAGAGATGGTACCGGCAGAGAATTGAAGGATGACATGTTCTTCAGGAGTGTAGGAGCCATCACATCTGTCAATTCTCTGGAGGTGGAGGTGCATCCATCCCAGTTGGCGTCCTTGGTTGGGGGTTGGCATCCTCGGAGCTGTGCCAGCTGGTGCAGGGGCTGGTGTATCTGGAGACCCCTTTTGCCCAGGCAGGAGGGGGGAAACTGCAGAAATATTCTCGAAAATGGATAAAATCAAAATGGGCTCTGGAGACTGTTCATTTTTATCAGACCAGATTTGTTGATTCAGTAGCAGAACTTTTCCCAGGGACCTGTAGGTATCTGTAAGACAGCTGGAATAGATTTACATCATAGCAAAAGGGTTGAAAATCTATAGAAATTTAAGGACTCTTAACAACTGTTTGTACTCAATGTTGTATAAGTTCATCAAAGCTGCATTAATCAATGTTAAAATTTTGAACCTCTGGAGTTATATCTGAAACCAGATATAACTGTACCATGCATGAAGTCTGTGAATGAGTCATAGGTATCTGTAATTTCAATGGGAAACTTATTAATCAACTGTCAGTAATCTTGGGATTGGGGCTGTCAAACTGATACACCCTAGTCATCAAACATTGTCAGCTCTGAGAAAAATAAATTTAAGAAGTGAGACAGTTTCCAAGCTATCTAGGCAGCAATTCCTAGTTTCTCTGGGGTCACTGTGGCCACAGTGGTAGAATTTATTCAGCTGATAGTCCCAGAAGATCTGACAGATTTTTCAGTGGAGTAGAAATTTGAGGAGGTCATCCTACCTGTCTTGGCAGAAAGGACAATCAATCCCTGTTGCTCCTCTTTATTCATGATCTGGACAGGAGCTCAGCTTTTTGCTGTGTGGCCAGCCTTGCCATAAGCTTCCAAGTTCTTCTGTGGCCATCTATTTTCTTGGAGACAATACAGAATGCTGCCAGGAGCTGACATGTCTCTTTATCATAAAAAAACTTTTACACAGGGGCTGGAGAGATGGCTCAGAGGTTAAGAGCACCGGTTGTTCTTCCAGAGGTCCTGAGTTCAATTCCCAGCAACCACATCGTGGCTCACAGCCATCTGTAATGAGATCTGGTGCCCTCTTCTGGCCTGAAGGGATATATGCAAGTAGAATACTGTATACATAATAAAAAAAATTTTTAAAAAACTTTTACATTAAATACCATATTCTCAGATCTCTACGGGTGTTTGAGGACTGGTGGAACAGAATCTGTAAGTGTATTTATAACTTTGAGAGCATATATATGACTTAAATCTGAATATACAGGTTTCCCAGTTAGCTATGGCTTAGTGAGGTTAGCAAGAATGGGGGGACTGATCTTTGAGTACAGCCAGACTATAATCCTGAACGACTTATATAGAAATAATTACTTCTTAAACTGTCTCCTGAGAAGGCAAAGAAGAGTGACAGGGAAAGATCCCAAGGCCAAATGAGAACAGGAGAAAAGGGTTTGTGAGTTAGGGTGGAACCCAACTCTGAGAAAAGGACCCTGAGTAAAGAAAAAGGACCCTCTTGGTGGACCAGAAGCTCCATCCTGAATGATCTGTATAGAAAAAAATAATTCCTTAAGATCATACAATATCTCCCTGCTCCCTGGTTCTGCATAAAGAAGGTCAAGTGTCTTAGCTTATTGCAGATCCATTTTAATTAATAAATATCAATGGGCATTAGATAGCCAATCAGTCCTTCATGCTCAGGAGTTTTCATTTCTAATCTAGCCCTTCAAATTGTCCTGGGTACAGGGAACTCAGGATGATGTGTTCTCCATAGCTGCTTCAAGCTGAACCAGGGCGCAGGTGGTCAGGACTCTAACCTAGCTGTAGGGAAGGGAAACAATTACATTTGGCTGGAAAAAGCACACCCAAGATAAAGATGACAATGTGTGATGTGTTCCTGAATGTGGGGATGACAGAGAAGTGTCTTCCTATTTCTACAACCCTGGACTTTGAGTTAGGGTCAGGAAGGCTGCCAATGCTGTGAAAGCTCTCTTCTGTCCTCAGAATCTCTGTATTTCCCTATTTTACAGTAATACCTCAATATTCTTCAAGAGAGGACCACTGAAAGGTAAGGCAAGTCCAGTTCAAAGAACCTCATTACTCAAGAGAGACCGAAGGCAAACAGGCTGGCACAACAGGATGTGAACTAGTCAGAGAGAAACTTCACAAGTGTCAGAATCCAAAACAAAGTTCAAATTTGTTTTCCTGCTTCACCAAAGTAGAGGCAAAAACAATGTCTGCTGCTGCTGAAGTACAAAGAGGAAAATATCCCAGCAGTGAATGGCACCAACAAATCTTGTGCGTTCTTTTCTTTTCTCTCTACCTGGAGTCAGCTCACTCCTCTGAGAGGCAGGCATCCCCAGTATGAGTCTTTTTGCTGCTTCATGGTCACCATTTTATTACTGGGCTGGGGGTCATAGCCTGTGGCCCAAGTCAGGTCCTGCTACCCATCCTCAATAAGTCAAATCAAAAAAAAGCAGAAAAAGATTATTCAGTGGGACAAAGGGATCCAGAGAATCCCTCAAGTCTACCAGCCTCACCTGCTCTTGATTATAGCTGTTTTGACTTTGGTGAGAGGGAGTCTCAAAGCACTTATAATTTGGATGTCTTTAAATTGTTGAGTACTTTTTCAAATATTTATTGGATATTGAGGATGGTCTACTTATTTCCCTAGTCCATTTGTTGACTGGATGAGTTGGACTTGAGTGTTTAGATTTTGCAATTCTCTTCATGTCTCTGATATTAACTCCCTTTTCTTATTGACAGTTGGCTATAATGTTTTCCTGATCTGAAGACTGTTTCTTCACTCTGCAGACTGTTTGCCGTGCTGGAGATTTTAATTTCATATAATCCCATTGCCAATATTTGTCATCATCCTGTGCTATTGGACTTTTTTCAGGAAATGTTTGCCTGTACCCATGTTTCCATCTTGGGGTCCTGATTAAACTTATTTTCTCTGCCAGTTAAAGAATTAAAACTCAAGAAAAACTCAAATGGAGAAGTCATATACGTGTATATGTATTTTAGTAGTGTAACAAATTACAGTTTGGCTTAAAGACAAAGAGATCAGATGAATGAAATATACATGGATTTAATCACTAAGTCTTGGGATGAAAAAAATTCTACAAGTAATGTATCACTCATTAAACCTATGCTACATGGATTTGTTACATATCCTAAACCACTTAAATAACTAAAAACAGTCAGATTTATTTATAATTTTCAAATGGAGAAACATTTTAACAGCATAAAAGCATGGTAAAAACTTTAAAAGTTCAGTTAATTTACAATTATAAATATTTATACAATGCAATATTACTCAGCCATTACATTGTTAAATTATGAAATTCACAGGTAAATGGATAGAGCTAGAAAAAATATTATTCTGGGTGTGGTAGCCCAGACCTAAAAAGACAAATATGGTATTATTGACTTATTACATGGATGTTAGCTGTTAAAGTCTTCATTAAACAAGCTACAATCCATAGAACCACAGAGGTTAGCTACAGAGTAAGGGACTAGCAAGGAGGGATGGATCTCCCTAGGAAGAGAAAATAGAATAGTTATGGATGAACAAGGTGGGGACTGGAATGGGAAGATCAAATGGGGAAGGGGAGGAAAAAGAGGGGTGAGGGAAGGAATATGAAGAGGAACAACTAGACACCAAGGGCCATCTGAGGAGTCAGATGGACTCCTAATACAGTAGAAGTGTCTTAAAATTTATACATCTGTGAAGGTTATCTGAATGAAATCGCCAAATAATAGGGGATACAGAGTGTAGCTGGACATCACCTGTCACCAAATGAATCCCTAAGTGCCGGGAATGGGTTACATCTAATTGAGTTGTTTGCCAAAGGGGTCCCACGTGAATGCCCACACAACCCAGGCTATTTCCAAAGCTAACGCCTTCTCTATACAACCTCACAGTAAGGCCCTGTTGATGAAGACAACACCTCCACAACTCACTGAACATGGGGAAGTCAAGCTGGTGCCTGCCTAGAGCCTTCACCTCTGCTGACTAGTGCTCATGCTAATTGAAGGTACTCAGCATGCTTCCAGAGGAGAAAGGTAGTCAGTAACTTAGCTACAAACTCTTCAATTTAAAATGATAACCTGCCTGCAAGATTTGCTAGTACAATGGAGACACAGACTTGTGTGAGTAACCAACCAATGTATGATTGGATTTAAGGACTCATCAATGAGATGGAACCCATGCCTGACATTGCTAGAACCTGAGACTAGATAAGCCAGGGACCTAGAGTAAACCCAAACGCTACTGTTCTCCTAAAGAAACATAGCAATGAAATGACTCCCTGATGATAATCTGTTTTACTCGTAGATCAGTGACTTGCTCAGCCATCATCAGAGAAGCTTCCTCTGGAAATAGAAAAGAACAAATACAGAAATCCACAGTTAGATAAAGTGCAGAGTGAGACTCGAAACACTCAGGCCTAAATGGGATGTCTCCATCACATCCTTCCCCCATGGCTCAGGGAACCCTAAAAAAGAGGAGGAGGAAAGAGAGTAAGAGTCAGAGGGGATGGAGGGCATGAAGGAAACGAGGCCCTGTAAGCTCGGCAGTGTTGACACACGTGTGAACTCACAGAGACTGGCAGCATGCCACTACTCAGTGGTGCTGCGCTGTGCGTCAGAAGACAGAGTGGGTGAATTATTGTGTGATGAGTTCCGTATACATGTTCATGAAGTGGGACATCAGTCTAAGGAGAGATGTTCATAACAGTGCTATAACCAGGAGCTCTATTCCAGGAAAGGGGGGATGGAAGGCTACGGTTGTGGATGGACAATATCACCTAAAAAAACTGGATTTACTGTTTGATAAACAGGTACCTGGAATATTAAATGTGTGCTGTAAAAGTCTGAATAGAAACTGTGTATGCTTTATTGTCCATGAACTTGAGCTACTTATGTACATTTATGTCTATGGGAATGGAATAGTGTTCTTGACTTGTATCAATATTATTATATGGATGTATATTTATTAATAAAGTCATCACTTTTTTTTGTTTGTTTGTTTTTTGAGACAGGGTTTCTCTGTGTAGTTTTGGTGCCTGTACTGACTCTCGCACTGTAGACCAGGCTGGCCTCAAACTTACAGAGATCTGCCTGCCTCTGTCTCCCCAGTGCTGGGATTAAAGGCATAAAAACATTATGACCCACAGAACCTCCAGATAGCATTGAATTCGTTTTGCTTCGGGCATTTACTGATGGGCATAGTGCCTGTGCATAAAAGTGCTTTGAATCCCCAGTGAGACTATTGGAGAAAACTACGTTTTCATTTGTGAGTGACTGGAGATACCTTCTGGGTTAGAGACCAGGCTTGTGCCAAGCAGAAACTGTTTTCATGTTTTGGGGGCCGACACAAAGGAAAAGGGATGCCTCCGAGTGGAGCCTGAGAGGGTCTGTAGGAAGGAGGAGAGCTGGGTCTGCTGCTAGGCTTGGTTGAGCACCCAGGGAAAGGAGGAGAGTGAGAGGACAGGATCCTGTAAGCAGCCTGCTCCAGGTCTTATTGGGACCAGAGGAGTAACCGAGGACAGGAAGGAGAGTGGAGATGGCCTATCTGCAGCCCAGGCTGGTGAGCACGCTGGGTTGCCAGGCAGCGAGTGTTTCTCGTTTCTCGGTATTAGCAGTGCATACAAAGGAAAGGATACCGGCTGGGGATGGGGCCACTGAGGAGGTCCACAGGAAGGGAGAAAGCTGGGTCTGCAAGCAGGTTCCGCTGAGTCCCCACAGAGTGGAGACAGACCCCTGCAAGTAGTTCAACACAGGGCTGGGGATAAGACCGGGGAGAATGCAAGGTAAGACGACCGGAAGGGAGTGGAGATTGTCTACCTGCTTCCCAGACCTGCGTGGCCACCAGGTTTCTAGGTGGAAAACGTCTTCAGGTACAGGTGGCTGACACAAAGGGATGAGATGAGGGAAGAAAGCCGAGTCTGCAGCAGCTTTGATGGAGATCCCAGGGAATGAGGGTAGAGGACAGGGCCCTGCAAGGTCTACTCCAGAGAACAACCTTTGAGAATCAGTTCTTTCCTTGAGCATGTGGATGCCAAGGACGGGACTTGGGTTGTCAGCCCTGGTGACGAGTGCCTTTACCCACTGAGGTATCTTGGCCTTACTCTGCCTTTATTTTATCTAGTTTGTTTATTGTAAAAGTGCCTTTTGCAGCAGTGGAAGGTCCCGAGAGATTGTGAACTGAGTATATTAACTCAATTTCTAAGGCTCAAGGTTTTTTTACTCAGTGATGCCCTTCAATGCTGTTTGCTTCTAATTTCAAATGCCCATATCATCAGGCTTTTTGTTTTCTACAGTAACTGGTGTGTGTGTGTGTGTGTGTGTGTGTGTGTGTGTGTGTGTGTGTCCTGTTCTAAAATGTTCTTTTAGCTATTCACTATTTTCTAGTCTCCTACACAAGCCCCTCTTAAATAATGATTCTCAGGTTCCCATAAATTATATAATTTGATCCCTCAAGCGATTTATAGTCTGTTTAATGTGTAACTCTTCCTTGATAAGGGAATAGGACATAACGCAAGGGTAACTGAGGCTTCCAAGCATTGAGACTGCCCTTAAGTTGCAAGCTTGCAAACTAAGGCAATGTTTGTAAAAATAACCCATGTTGTAAGAACAGATTAGTTCAAAATGTGGAAACCAATGGGAGTAAACTACTTGGGGTCAAGCACAGTTCAGCCAAGAATTGCTCATTTTGTAATATGGATTATCTTTGAACTGGGCATTTTAAGGGTCATTTAAGATACTTGGATCTTACGTTTATGAAAGGAGACAAATAGAGAAAGAGATAAAGAATGCAGCTGGAACTCGATATAAACAATCCACATATGATAATGGATAGAGAAGGCAAACAAATTCATTCTTCCACTCATGAAACTTTTACTAAAGTTTGAAATCTTATAAAGATAAGGAGGTTTAGGACCATCTAATAGATGTCATACATAAAGATTCAGAGTCATTATGAAGCTACTTAATAAAAAATTTTAATTTAGTGTTATGTATGTGTATGATGTGTGTGTGTGTGTGTGTGTGTGTGTGTGTGTGTGTAGTTTGTGTGTGTAGGTGTACATGATACTGTACAATAGGGCCCCAGACTTTAGTAGGACCCGAGACCTTAGTACAATTGACTACATGATGGAAGTACCATTCAGGCCATAAAACTCAGCACATAGACAGTACCACCCGCCAAAATGAAAACAAAGACCTAACCCATCAAAGTCCATAGTTCTAGGAAAGTCTCTCCATATACTAACCTTACATCTTGACTTCTGTAGTTCTGCTTCTGCATAACTGTCCTTGGTAACTGAAGTGCGTCAACCCAGGACTTGGTTTTTGTGCTTAAAAGCCCACCCTGAGAAAGGCACAGTGCTACAGTGGGATCCCAAGCACCCAGCGCAGTCGCCGGCCAGCTAAAAAAGACTGTCTATTGTCCTAAACCCATGTCTGAGCAGTCTTCTCTGGTGAATACCCCACCACAATTGTGTGATACAGAGGTCAGAGGACAACTCGGAAGAACTGGTTCTCTCCTTCTAACACAGATTCCAGGAATCAAACTCCTATCACCAGGCCTAAGACCTCAAGTACCTTTACCTACATCTCATGGCCCTGTATGTTGCAGATGCTCACAGAGGTCAGCAGAGGGTTTCGTTCCCCTGGATCTGGAGTCACAGGCAGTTGTGAACTGCTCTATGTGGGTGCTCAGAACTGAACTCCCGCCCTCTAGAAGAGCAGTGACTGCTTTCAACTGCTGAGCCATCTCTCCAGCCTGAGGAAGTTTTCAGGGTACTTCAAAGCCATCGAACCATCAGGTCCGTCAATATTTTCACCTACGAATCCATGTTGGGTTGTTTTTAGGAAGGTCTGACTTACCACACTAGACATATGTGTTTGCTTCACTGACCTTTACAGGTATTTCAGGTTGTTGTTTTTTTTAAGTTTTAAATGTTTTATTGCTGCGGGCCGCAGGAATATCATAGGAACTCAGCTGGTTATGGCAAAGTCACTACCTGGAGGAATCAGGGAATTCCTCCAGAGGAAGCCAAATCCCAAGGAGTTTTTGGTGTTACTTGGCTTGTTATATATCAGCTGTATTCTGTTATGAAAATCATGTGTGCCTTCATAGCTTTCCCAATTGACTTTTCCCTAAGAAGGACTAACAGTGTAGACTGAGCACTCTCTGGACATACACATTCCAGGTAATTTGGAGAACAGCCTCAGGGAAAGGCTTTCTCTGGAATCAGATATCTCCCTTAGCCACTTTCAAGGACTAAAGGAGACATCACCCAGGTGGTCACCCAATTTCCGAGGATTAACAGTGATAACAACCCACAGGCGAGTCTCCTGACTTAAGGTAAATTCCACAAGGGGACACCGCCTAGGTCAGGTAGACATTAAGTAATAGCTTTACACAATTTAGCTCAGACCCCTCCTTTCTTACAGCCTTACTAACTTTATAGACCTCTAACTACTTACCTAACCACTTCTAGGAATATTTAGATAACCTTCTTCACTGACAGCTATGCTCAGCCAGAACTCCCAGTTCAAGCCTCCCTGTAATTATCATTATTGGTAGCATCCGGTCAGGTCCATCACCGGATGGAGAAAAGTACCTTATCAGAGATACCTCTGTACTCTCTAGAACAGACTTAAGCATCCAGGCTACCTGTTTGAGAAGGCCTGGCAGATGTGCCAATTAAGCCTTACTTTCTCTTTTCCCAAACCTTACCTCCAGTTCCAGATCTCCCTTTAACTATCACCAGAGGCATCTAGCTGTACACAGGTTGCCTAGCGACTGAGCACACTTTCCCCCACCCTGCAGAAAAAAACGGCTGATAGCTTGGACAGATAGGAGCCACAGGAAAAAGGAAGACAGTTTTATTTTCTCCCATTGACCTAGCAACTTACAGATTCTTAACACTTTCTAAGATTATAGTTGAGCACATAAGAGCCCCCTTCTTAGATATTACCTGAATTTAGCCTTTAGTTAATCCATTTCCCATTGGTCACTTCCCTTTGGGGTTGCAAATGATAATTAACGGTTATTGCCTCCCTATGTGATTCTTATCACCCCTCCATTTGACCCTGGAAGCCTGGTTTTGCACTGCTAAGGGAATACTGCTTGTAAGTGTATGTATACCAGGATTCCCAGGGCACGAGAGGACAGAGAAGAGAGAAGAGAATGGAAGAACTAGATGGGTAAGAACTTGAGAGGAACAAACTGAGATGGGGAAGAAGTAGATTGAAGGGCTACAGGAGAGTACTAGAGGAACGAGATGGAAGATGAGGAAGAGCCAGATGAGAGAGAAGGAGATGGGAGAGGAAATGATATGGGAAGGAACAAGATGGATGAGAACCTAGAAGGGGCAGAACTAGATGAAGGAATTAAGATAGAACCTAGAGGGGATCGCAGACAAGTGTAGAGAGAAATCAGATTAAAGATGACCTAAATTTGAGAGCAGAATATAAGCTTGTAACTGTCACAGAATAATAAAGTATATGGACTAAGGAGTTTCGTGTACATAGATTCATTTCTTCTCATCAAAGATTAATTATCAGCTGGTTGTAGATTCTTCCCAGACCCTGGGAGGGGACTATCGAGGGGCTGGACCCCCATCGTCCTTGATATTTTATCTTTCCAGAAAATTAAAGTTTCATTTATATAGATATTAATTTATTCCTTTTCACTTATACTGAATATCCAATGATTTTTTTAAAATAACTTACCTATGGCTTGACACATTTTACTTATTTGAGCAGTGTTCCCAGCCACAGACAATGGGCATTTGTTTTGTATTTCAGTGATGCAGATCAAACCCCAGGCCCCTTCCATGAGAATCAAGTGTTGTACCACTGAGCTATACGACCCTAATTCCCAGCACACAATTCTTCTGACTTCATGGGAGTTCCGAAGCAAACTAATTGACCTGTTCCCAGCCTAGGTATACGCTCTATGGAGTCCATGCTGGTGGGAGGCTGGAGAGCATCAGGAGGCCACCGTCCCAGCTGGCCAGTGGCTGGAGGGGAGAACATCAGAACAATATTCCCTGCAGCTGAGTCAGGTGACTCAGTCACATAGGTGCACCGCGTTCGTCATCCGCTACGCTACTTTACATTTGCTCTGAGTTCATTAGGCCTCAGCCGTGTCAGAGGTTGAGAAGTCTGTACTCGCTTTCAGTTCTACTCTGTTTTTTATCTTCTTTCCTGTACAATATGATCTGACCCTCCCAAAGCAGACAAGAGTGTCATGAGTCCTGCTTTGTTACCTTTAGCCTTATTCATTAAAGACGGGCTCTCCCATTTAACCTGGAGCTCACTGGTTTGCGTCTTTCAGCTAGGCTGCTGGCCAGCAAGCCCCAGTAACTCTCCTGTCTCTGTTCCTCACAGCACTGGAATTAGCAAGCCCAGCCATCGGTAGTCAGAAATTTCTCTGTCCCACCTAGCCCCACGTCTGGATGAATCTCTCCCACCCAAGCTCTCGAAGCCACTTAGAAAATAATCACTCAGAGGCTTAGATTAATTACAAACTGTATGGTCTATGGCTCCAGCTTATTTTGGCTAGCTCTTGCAACTTAAATGAACCCATTTCCATAGATACATATGTTGCCATGTAGCCGGGGCATTACCAATCTGCTGACATCTTGTTGCTCCTTTGGCGGAGGGCTGGTGTCTCTCCTCACTCGGCCCTTCCTCTCTCTGTATCTCTGCTTGGATTTCCCGCTGGGCTGTAAGCTTTCTTGCCATAGGCCAAAACAGCTGTATTTATTATTCCATGGGAGCCACGCATATTCACAGCATACAGAAAGACATCCCACAGCAGCCATGCCTTGTGGGTTTTTATTGTTGTTTTGTTTTGTTTTACATAATGCTGAGTATCCTAACTTAAACCCTTATGCAGAAAGTGCCATTACCCACTGAGTCATCCCCTAACCCTGTGACACATTCCTTGGTAGATGGGGAAAGAAATGTCCTCTTGCATGCATTAAAGCATTAGGACAAAAAGTGCTGCCATCAATATGCAATGGCAGGAGGGCAAAGAGAGGAACGGGTAGAAATGAAAGCCAGTCTAAATGTTCCTCAATGTATGAGAGGACTGGGTCCCAGTGGCCTGCAGCTACCCTCAAATGTCCTAGGCTGACAGTGCATCTGACACACCCACCTTCCTGGACAGCAGAGCTCAGTGACACAGTACACTGTATAGTTCTAGAGTTTTCTGTGACTATGCTTTATTGTGGATACTGGGATTCAAAAGAATTGCACGTTGGGACTTAGAAACATAGCTCCGTGGGACAGCATGTGCCTCACATGCATGAGGCTGGGTTTGGTTCACTAACCTTGCAACACGCATCAAGGTGCAGAGAAGAGGAGACTGCAGAGTGTCCAGCCCTAAATGGAGAATGTGTACTGCATACCTCCTCCAAAGGCTCAGGGGTCATTGTAGAAGAGGGGGCAGAGAGTGTGTCAGAGCCAGAGGCAGTGGATGACAACAGAAAATGATGTCTTCTGGAAACAGCAGTGCAGCTGTGCATACGCTCACACTGGTTGTGACACCACACACAAGACCCGTACAACCCGAAAGCAGATTGAATCCAAACATGGAGGCATTGGGCAAAAAGCTCCATTCCCCCCCCCCCATGGAGCTATTTGCAACTGTAAGCTGCTGGGAGAGGAAGGGTCAGTTTTCTTTAAAAGTATAGGCCCTGGTAAATCAATTATACTCCAGTGGAAGACCACACACCCAAGAATATTTGGGCAGTATACATTGGCTTTGATTGGTAAAAGAAATAAAAAAAAACCCAAAAAGACACCAAGTTGGGTGCGAGGGGAATGGGAAGAACTGGGGAAGGGTGGATGAAGATGGTCAAAACATATTTTACAAAATTCTCCAGAAGAATAATAAAAGTTCAATAAAATTGGAAAGAGGAATAAATTGCATTTGAGCCATGGTAAATTTGGGATCATTGTGCGTATGAGTAAATGTGTTGTTTCAAATCACAGGGCCATTAATCATAAGCTTGTTGCACAGTCATTGTGGGTGCAAATAGATTAATTCACATATCTATCATCAATGAAACTAATATTCCTGACAAATGAAATATCCAAAATTGAATAAAATACCCACAAGGGTTACAGACATCATCACATACTGTTTTATAATAGTCCTGTAATAGACTTTTCCAAGCAAGACAATTAAATTGGATATTTTAGATTAAAACATTGATATGATGATCTAATTTCTGTGAAATATTTTAAGTGGCCACGATTGTGGCCAAAATAGAAAGTTTAGTGTATATCTTAATACCCTATTCAGATTTCTTTTGCACTGATACTTATTCATGATTTCAGTCCTTTGTTCTATTGGGTTGTTTACTTTTTTTAACTAATTTAAAGAAATCATGTACAATGAATCAGACTCATTGATAGTTATGCTTTTATTGGATTAGATAAATCCTTTTTTGCTTTTTGAGACAAGATCTCACTGTGTAGCCTTAACTGACTAGGAACTTGTTATGTAGGCCAGGCTGGCCTGGAACTCATGAAGATTCATCTGCCTCTGCCTCTTAAGTGGTGGCATTAAAGGTACACACTGCCATGCTTGGTGTGCTAAATTTTCTTATCTTTACATACTTTCAAAGTTCAACCAAAGTCCTTTGAGTGGAAAAGTAATTTTGCTCATACTTTCCCCATCATTGCATCAACAATTGCTCATATTTCCTTCCAATTGCACAACCCTCCACATGTGCCCGTGCGCGTTCGTGCGTGCGTGCGTGCGTGTGCGTGTGCGTGTGCGTGTGCGTGTGCGTGTGTGTGTGGGGGGGTGTGGGTGTGGGTGTGGGTGTGTGGGTGTGTAGTTTTTCTGTTTCCTTCCATACATATAAGATCCAGTTATCTCATAGGAGCTTGAAAACATTCAGCTCAGGGACAATTAGTGTTGTACAGTCAGAAATGCTTAGCTAGGCTGTTCCTGTGAGTGAGTCATCTACTACCCTGATTTCCACATTTTGCACTCCTGTGGCCTCACAAAATGGATCATTTTGCAAACATTGCTTCAGTTTGCAACACTGAGCACACGGGAACAACTTTGATGTTTAGAAGATTAAATTACCCTCCGATGATGCCCTGTTCCCTTCTCAGGGAAAATTTGTACATTAAGCAGATTAAAAACCTCTCCTGGGGTCAAAATCTGTGTTTTGTGGGAACCCGAGAACCATCATTACCTAAGAGCAGCTTATGTGGGAAACAGAAGACCAAAGAATGGATTAAGACATGAGAGAAGAGAGGTGGACAGAAGGGGGGCAAACGCCTGTTATTGTAGAAAACAAAGGACAGGTTATATCTAGTAATAAGAAAACAAGCAGGATTGGAAAATCATTGCTAAAAAGGACGCTTTGAGCATTTGAAAATGAATTTACTCACTCAGCAAGGTTAAACAGCCACTGAACCCTCTAATGCTACAAACTGCTTTTGTAATGGGAGAGGGGGCTCCATGGCACAGGAGCATGGGATAGTGGAGACAAAACCTTGAGGAATGGACCCAGCCCCAGAACCCGAGATAGGCTTGAACAGGATTACTTTTGATCTGAGCTGGTCATCAAAGTTCAACTTGGCTCTCTTTTCAAATACATCATATGTTTGTTTAGTCAATAACTGAGTAAATACGAACCTTGTTTTCCTGTGGTTCTTTGTAGGTCCTGTAAAAACATGGTAGGTTTTTACAGAAGTCAACTTTTACCCAATTTATCAAGGCTGAACTACTAGTGCCTTCCCTAGTTCAGTACTCATCTGCCAAAACAAACCCTGCCAGGACTATTTGTACCTCAGCCACCCTTCAGTCCTTGCCACTCGTTCACATTTTAGCTGACTTGGTTTTGTTTCCTCTGCTGATCTGCAACCGTGAGTAGTAGAAGGTAGATGTTTGGCATCTTTCTAGCCTTATTTTTTTTCCTCTGCATGGCTTGTTCTTTTCTCTTGAATTTTCCGACTTTCTCCTTTCTTTGGACTTAAATGATAATAAGGAAATGCAGACCACCTTGCAACACCAATGTCAAGGTTCTGTATGAATCTTTCTCACACACACCTTTCTCCCCTTATTTCTGAGAGGCATGGCTCTTAAAATTCTCTCTTAATACTGTGAAAGTCAGACTACTTGAGTGGCCGATCATGACAGATAACAAAGGATGACAGTTTCTTTCAGTGTGTTTCTAGGGGCAGCCTGACACACTGCTCGGTGACCAGACTTTCTGGAAATCACAGTAATGTGAGGAGTAGGTGGGTAACTCGATGGGAAATTCGTGGTGGCAATGTCAACACGTCACTTCACCTACCATCTTGAAACCATTATTTGTGAGCAGACCCCAGGTCTTCTGTTCCTATTACTCACTAGTCGGGCTGCCTGGACTTCACCTCACAGAAAGATAATCACTAGAGGCTTATGTTATATTTTTCAGTTGTACTCAACAACCTCCAAAGGCTTTACACGGGTGACTCTAACATAAAAGATTTTCTATTTCCTCTTTGCAGAAATCTAAACCCCGACCTGTATCGATCAAGTGACTTAGATGGTTTAGAAGAAATTAAACGTTGTTTGCTAGCATGCAATTTAGACAGAGCTGTATTTTTAGACTTTGACACATTTATTTTCCTAATGTACACAAAAATTCTTTTGGAGTAAACAACTGAAATTTGCAGTTCTAATGCTATTAGAAACCATGGCATTCTCTAATCTATTTAAGCATTACGTAGAGATTTATCTGACAGATCCTATGCAGATATTTGTCTGGACCGAATTTGCAAAGATGTAATCTTTCTTTAAGTTCTGTTCTCTCTCTCTCTCTCTCTCTCTCTCTCTCTCTCTCTCTCTCTCTCTCTCTCTCTCTCCCTCTCTCTCTCTCTCTCCCTCTCTCTCTCTCTGAATGAAAGTAAATTAATTGAATTAGCATAGCTATTCTTATTTTATTTTAGCTACCACTTTCTTGAAGTTAATTTCAAATAAAAACTAATAATTAAGTCAAAAATCTAACTAATATTTAAAACTTTTTGTTATCGGACATTATGTTAATTGCAATTTTGCTAGTAATTACTAACAGGTGAATTTTATCTATTTTAGTCTATCAAATATTGTGTTTATGCATTTTAAGTTACTATTTTATGTTCATTATATTTCTTACTCATCTGTGCATATTCATATGCTTTATGACAATACATACTTCACATAACTGAGATGTTAGTGCACACACAACTGGCTGCTATTTTTAAGCATCCTTATACCTGCTGTTGGTTAGATCAATGTTGTGTTTATTGGCATATCTCCATTGCACCAGGTTTAATAAAGACAATATTATTCAAACATTAATTTATCATGCACTTTGAACATATCTACCTCCATGCCCCCTGGTAAGTATTTTGAATCCCCAGTAGTGGGTTTCTCCACCAAAGCAATAAGCTAAATCAAGCTGAATTAATAAGACCATGTTGAATCTGAGCAAAGCGTTCCTGGGTAATCTCAGCGGAAGAAGGGAAATCATGTGGTAGGTCTATGGACCAGAGCTTAAGCAGCCTGTAGGTGCAGTCTTGAGCAGTTCAGGAGGGCGAGGTTTAGAGAGGGAGGAGGGGGACTGAGGTGGAGTTTCCAGCAGGAACACCTCCTTTATTACCATATCCCCTTCTCCTACTGCAATCTCCTTTCCTCCCCAAGACCCTCATTTATACGTGGTTTTGTGTATCGGAAAATCTAGGGTCCAGAAATGAGATAAAACATGAATGTATAGTCGTTTCATTAGTCTATTTCCGGGCTTTTGCTTTTTTATATCTGTGGGAGTTTTTAGTTGTTTATACATTCTGGATATCATCTGGGCAGTGGTGGCGCACACCTTTATTCCCAGCACTCGGGAAGCAGAGGCAGGCAGACCTCTGTGAGTTCAAGGCCTGCCTGGGCTACAGAGTGAGTTCCAGGAAAGGAGCAAAGCTACACAGCAAAGCAAACCTTGTCTCAAAAAACCAAAACAAAACAAAACAAAATTCTGGATATCAGTATCCTGTCACAGGTATAGTAAGCAACTGTAGCTGAAAGTTTTCCTGTGTCCCACTGGTCCATAGCCACTCAGACCCAAGTAAACACACAGAGGCTTATGTTAATTAAAACTGTAGCCATTAGCTCAAGCTTCCTACTGACTAGCTTTTACATTTAGACTCAGCCCATTTTTGTTAATGTATATGTTGCCATGTGTTCCGTGGCTTTACCTGTGTATCATTACATGCTGCTCCCTGGACGGCAGGCTGGTGTCTCCTGAATCTGCGTTCCTCTTCCCATAATTCTCCTCCTCTGCTTGCCCGCCTATGCTTCCTGCCTGGCTACTGGCCAATAAGCACTTTATTTATCAACCAATCAGAGCAATACATATTCACAGCATACAGAACATCCCACAGCAATCATCGAGACTTTCATTCATTCTGCAGGCTGTGTGTTCACTGAATGAATTGATTTCTTTGGTGTGTAGAAACTCTTCAACTTATTTCCTGAGCTGTTGGGAGTCCTTTTCAGAAAACCTTACCTACCTCACAAAGTGTTTTCTTTTCTGTTTCTCTCTAGTAGTTTCAGAGTGTCTGGTCTTGAAGGTATTTGGCAGACTTTGAATTGACTTTTGTACAGAGGGAGAGAATGTTACCCGGCTTCATTCTTCCACGCATGCCATCTTTCACCAAACTCTCTCCTTCGAGTCCATGACAGTACGTCAGCAGTTTTTCAGATTTATGGCCGCTCTGTTCCTCATGGTGCTGGGCTGGGACTTCTGTTTGGGGGATTACTTGTGGTGTTTTAATTCCTGATATTGTTTCACTGGTAGGGCTGGCAGTGTTCAAGGAGGACAGGGGTTTTGTAAGGTTGAGGCATCCTTTACCCCACTGGACTTCAGGCATAGCTCAGCAATTATAACCTCCCAGATAGCTTCAAGGCACCAGGCGTGAGCATCACTTCTGCTTCAAGAGCAGAACACTATGGAAAGAGCCACACCTGGTGGATAGGTCCACAATGAAAACATAGTAACAGCTAGTTAAAAACAAGCAACTCTCTCAACTCAGATGACAAGGACAAATAAAGGAATGGGACTGGCAAGAGGAGGGCTGGACAGGAGACAGACAAGAAAGACTAGTAATTCATATTTGAGGAACGGAAAAATTAGAAGAAGAGAGAAAAGTCAAAAGCAGTGGGGGAACAGTAAAGATGAGAATGGAGGTAAGTCAGAACCAGCCAGGAGGAGAATGAAAAAGAAAACAGTAAGCAAATACAAACAGAAAACCTAAAATAATTCTACCACTCAGGATGCTGAGGCAGGAGACCCCACCACGTCCACAACTCCAGAGAGAGGGAGAGAGACAGAGAGAGAGACAGAGACAGAGAGAGACAGACACACAGAGAGAGACAGACACACAGAGAGAGACAGAGACAGACAGACACACAGACACACACACAGAAAGAGAGAGAGAGGGAGAGAGAAAAAGAGAGAGAGAGAGAGAGAGAGAGAGAGAGAGAGAGAGAGAGAGAGCGCATATTATGGGATGTGGTCTGTACATAGTCCTGTAAGGTCCAAGCCCCTGTGCCAGTCATGGGAGGCCAGGAGATGGAAGGGAATGGAAGGAGCCACAGGCACATCTGATGTGCTTTATTTGCTGGCTCTCGGGGCTGTTCGGAGGTATAGACACAAGCCTACAGAGACACACAGGTAGACTGTCAGATGGTAGGGAGACGATGAAAGCTCAGGCCTCTTTCCTTAAGGACGCGTTTATACAGAATCACATAAAAGTAGAGATGGTTGTATAACAGTATATATTACTGTCTGCAGATCCCTGGTGTCATCGATTTTGTGCTCACTTATTAACATCCTGCACTGTTTGTCTTGGCTCATACTGTATCAATATCTGTGCTATGTTGTCTAAAGATAAACTGGCCCCTTTGACCCTGTGTACCCTTACAGGTCTCTCACATGGGCACAGTTTCCAGGCTTGGCTCTGCAGTCCACCTCAAGCCATGGGCCAAACCAGATACCCATATCACAGAGCATTGCTGCATTCTGATTCAAAGTTTTCCCTCTCTAGCTAGAAATATTCTGTAGGACAGATGATAGAATACGGTGCCGTGGCACTTCCTCTGAACTCCCAGGATAAGCCATGCAGGGAGGGATCTTTGCCTCCAGAATGCCCTAACCTCCAGCTCACTAAGATTCTTGCTAAAGTGGCTTTTTGTCACCCTCTGTGAGAGTTTCCTAGCACTGCCCCATGCCCTCCCATAACCAGTTCCCACCCCTGTGGCTATCTATCTATCTATCTATCTATCTATCTATCTATCTATCTATCTATCTATCTATCTATCTATCTATCTATCCATCCATCCATTCATCCATCTATCTATCTATCTTATCTATCTATCTTGATCTCTATCTCTCTCTATCTCTGTGTATGTGTCTGTGTCTCTTTCTCTCTCTCTCTGTCTCTCCCTCCCTCCCTCCTTCCCATCTCTGCCTCTATCTCTGTCCGTGTGTGTGTGTGTGTGTGTCTGTGTGAGTGTGTGTGTGTGTGTGTGTGTGTGTGTTCCTCCACCTCTCCTTAACATGCACTGCTGTTAAAAGCACAGTACAAATATTGAGGCTTTCTCTGTTTTGAGCTGTGGTTCCAGCCCCCAGCAGTAACACTCACCCTTCACTGAAGCTGAGCCCTCTGAAACAGACTCTGGAGTCTCCTTCTGTTCGGCTTTCTGAAATGTGTTTTTCCCTTGCTATGGAAACTAGTGTTTTCCTACCATGACCTACATCACAGATGGAGGCTCTGCCACTGCCCCTGGGTTATCCCGTGGAGAGCTCATCAGCACGTTCCTGTGTTGCTCACCACATCCCACTCACGTTCTTTTTTTACTTTACATCGTTACTACAAACACTGGTTAGGATGTGAGCAGAGGGACCTTTAACCACTGTTAGTGGGAGTGCAAGCTTACAAGATGAACCAGCTCTGCTCCTCTTGCGCACATACCCAAGAGAGTCTACACACTGTCACAGAGATAGAGATTCATTCTATAGACAACACATTCATGTGTTACCTGAAATTTGGGGGGAGTCTACCAAAATCATTCATGTTACTGGGAACATCAGAGTCCCCTCTCGGGCGTCTTTTTCTTAATAGTAAGTTTAAGAACAGACAGAAATGTAAACCAAAGGACAATTTTATTTAAATGAATTTAAAAGGAAAACCTCCATGGCAGGCAAGCTGGAAACCTCAGCAGTAGCTTGGATGAGGGAGACAGAGAAGAGGAAGGGGAAGGCATGCCATTTCAGTTGAGATAGTACAGAGGTCAGCCTCTTGGTGGACAAGCAGCCCCCCTGGTAGGGTGGGAGATTGAGAGGTGGGTGAAAAGGCCCACCGTACCAGAGAAAGCATACTTACCTCTGCCTAATGTCTGAAAGTGAAAGACAAAAAAGAAGAAAAAAGAAAAGCTGAGCAAACCCAACAGAAACTCAGGGTAGCTTATAGGGACTGACTACAGAGCTGGAATTCTGGGAAGGAAAAGTATATTACCTCAGTAAAAGGCCAACTGTTCCTCCTATCTCTTAAGCATGGTTTAAAGTAAGTGTGTCTTCTTAGGGGGTCCCATCGCCAGGTCATGGCACTGACCAACTGTAATTTTAGATCTCCACCCAGGTCAGAGATTTCTTTCTGTCGACCAGAAGGAACTTGTTTCCCTTAATGGGCCTTTACTGATACTATTATTAATTTTCTATTTACAATAACAAAGAAAAGGACACAGCCTCAATATATAGCTACTGATGAATGGATAATGAAATTGTGGTACATCTGTACAGTGGAATTCTAATCAGCTGTAAAGAAAATGGAATGAGGGTTGGAGAGATGGCTCAGCAGTTACGAGCACTGACTGCTTTTCCAGAGGTCCTGAGTTCAATTCCCCCAACCACATGGTGGCTCACAACCATCCATAATGAGATCTGGTGCCCTCTTTTGGCCTGCAGGCAAACACGCAGCCAGAACACTGTATACATAATAAACAAACAAATAAATAAACAAACAAGTAAATATTTAAAAAAAGAAAATGGAATGATAGAATTTGAAGGAAAATGGATGGAGCTGAAAAGGATTGTATTAAATGAGCTAACTCAGGCTCACTGAGATGAATTGTCACATAGTCTCTATCACACACAGATCCTAGCTTCCAGCTTTTATATATGTGCAGTTATATGGGAATATGAATATAAGTCATGCAAGTGGTAAAGAGACAATAAAAGGGGAAAAGCTTTTAAGAAAGGAAGTCATCTGGGGTAATAAAACATTTATGACATGTAAGAAAAATGAAGGTGGGCATCTGCAGGGACGGGGGCGAGGAGATCTGGAGGAGTGTGGGAGTATCACCCCCCAAAATATGTACAAAAATGCCATATGGATACATGGTGCTTTGTATCATAAAATAAAAAAATATATGCTATATTTTTATTTTAAATTCTTCTGCTGAAAAGTATAATATCGCAATAAACATTTTCATACAATATTTGTGACTATACAAGAATGATGTTTCTAAGGACCATGGATTTTAGCCAGGCAAAAAAATATTAGAAATGGTCTCTCAGATGCCAAGTCTCAGAAATACTCCACGGAGACAGTAGGTTATCCATACTCTAGGAAAAGAAGAATATAAGCATAGTCCTTAACAGAATTTCTTATTTTCATAACAAAAGTATACATAATAAAAATATAATATACAAAGAAACTCATTAGTTAAAAACGTGGTCTCTGTACCCAAATTGTCTTTTGTCAAGTCTTTCTAAGTCGAGCAGCTGGACAACCTTGAAGGATTTGGTTGTATTCTCTGTGCCCTCTTTTCTCATCTGTGTGTAGATTAAGATTACCTTTCCCATATGGAATCATAGAACAATCTTTCTAGCTTCCTGCTATGTTTGTTTCCTCAGATTTTATATAGTGATAGTAAGATGTAGTGACATAAGATTATTGTAAATTTTAGTAGCCTAGCATATGTAATATGTTTATTGTAGTAAATATTAATACGTGAGAGACATTTCAGTGGTGCTTGGTACATGTAGACCACTCAACAAGCATTACTCACTATTGGAAAATACTATGATTGTGAAGAAAATTTTATGATTTTTATTTCCAGGTGAATTATCATGGACCATAAAAAGGAATATTTACTTAACTTCAAAGGCTATAATTTTGAAAGATCTTTAGTTAAAATGGACATAGTGGAAAATATGGATGATTACGAAATTAGAGATGATGATATCTTCCTAATCACATTTCCAAAATCTGGTGAGTGGCATGAGTAGGTCATATGGCATTCGTATTTGTTTTGGCTCGATAATAAGTGCATAATTATTCTCCTTTCCACACACCGTCAACTGTTATCTAGAAAATGCTTAAATTTCAAATACATTGAATTTTGTTGACAAAATTTCCAAGACAACTGTAATCTACTTAAAATTTTCAAAAACAGAAGGAAAAAAAAAAACAACCTTAAGCAGTGAGGTTTCCCAGAAGGATTACTCTTGAGGTTCATGAGGCTAATCAGGACAAGTACGCACAAACACTCCCGTTTTACTACGCAGTCCTGTTGGACATGAAGAGGGACTAAAGTTCCCTTTGTAAAGGGAACTTCTACCTCAGCAGAAGGTAAAACTTGGAAGTCTTGGTTTACGTTTTTGCAACAGTTGACAGATTAAACAGCAAAGCTAGAAGTGTTTAGATTTCACATACCCCCTCCCCGCTTAGTTTTGCTGCCCATGAACAGTAACACCAAGATTTTATATCCATATTGGACCACTTCAGTAAATAAAGACACTTTGCAATATGTGCAATTCTTTGTTCATATCCAGTCCTACTTTGTTTCCTGTCTTTGTGATGTTTAATGTGGTATACAGAACTTGAAGGACTCTGGGAGGCAGTCACTCTGTTTCACTGTAGATAGTAACTAAATAACGCAGCCCCTGGACAGCCACTGGGTGCTTCTGAAGGTCCTCAGAAAGACTGAAAAGGGGTGATGAGTGTTTATATTGTACCACACAGGATGCCGACACTTTCATTGTTATCAGCCCCAGAGTCTGTGATGTCTTGACATGATCTGTTCTATCAAAATTTCAGCCTCTGCTACAAATGATGCACTATCACTCCTCACTGGGAATAGTCATTGGTTAATCAAATCTACACCGCCACCAACGAATTATCTGGAATAGCCATTAATAAACAAGGCTAGACCTCAGCACTGTGGTATTTGATCCCATGGGGTCTACTCTTAAAGGGAATAGAATTGGAATTTTGCATGTATTTCTCAAACACTTCCACTGTATGACTTGATCTAATAGTCAAGAGACCAGAGGTCAATTACATCGAAATCTGTGGTTTCCTCTTTCAACGTGTATATTATGATCTATGCCAGAGAAGTATCTGAGCAGACAAAGCAATTCCAAAGGGGATGGAAACTGGAAATTTAATTCTATTGGCTTTTCTACACTTTTAAATGGCAAGGAAATAATGAAGTAATTTCAGAAATAAGTCAGAATTTCCCATAAGCAACAATAAAGTGGCATTCAGTAACTACTTTATATTTTATAAAAATTAAGAAATAATGTAGAAGGCTCCAAATAGGGAAAAAAACAAAACACCTTGCAGCAAGTCAGAAATGCCACTCTCCCTGATGTGATCTGGCTCCACTGTATGTATCCATATGTATTGATACTATACTTTACCTGTTAATGTCTGCAAATGTTATATGCCAAGAGCAGCTAAATATTACCAGAAGGACCCCACACGAAGCCCAGAATACACGGACACTGCAAGAATAATCTGGGTTATCACTACCAAATCACTGCATATATTTAAGTGAGAAAGGAACAGAGTAGTTGATTTCAGCCTTGCCAACTTGAGTGTTACATACAGGCAACGGGGAATGAAAAGTGGGCATATCCAAGCATACTTGGAATGTTTAAAGAAAGGAAAGCTCTAAACTTGTCGAAGATTATGGCATTACTGTTGGGATTCATTATTGAAACCTACTTCAGGATTGAAAATAAGATTGCTATCTCTTTTTACAGGTACCATCTGGACTCAACAGATCCTCAGCTCGATTTATTTTGAGGGCCACAGAAACAGTACTGAAAATGTCCAAACCATGGACAGAATGCCATTCTTTGAGTACAATATTCATAATTTGGACTTTGCCAAAATGCCATCACCACGCATCTTTACCTCCCACCTCCCATATTATTTAGTTCCAAAAGATCTCAAGAACAAGAAAATCAAAGTAGGTCATAGAGCTTAGTCACTTACTGTACCCACGAAATGCCTTCTCCAAGTACTGAATAATTAGACTATTCCAATGTTTTACTATTATAATGCAGCTGCTATGGGCATTCTTGAGTATGTCTCCTGGGTACTCTTCCACCATCTTCCCTAGAATCCACATCCAGGAATAGAACTGCAGAGCCACAATTATCAGAGGATTCAATTGTGGAGGTTCTGCAGTATCTCTGAAGAAAGCAGATTAGTCATTTCTTGCTGAAATGTCCAGTAGATGAGTTCTTAGTTTTTCTCTAGTAACGTGACAGATCAGACTTTTAAAGGTTTATCAGCATGACAGCTACCAAAAGGTGTCTCAAATATATCTTAATTTGCATGCTCATGCTCATAATGGAAGCAATCATGTTTTATGTTTATTGGCCATAGTTATTTTTGATTCTGTGAAAAGGCCCAACATTTTATGACATTCTCCTGATCAGTTTGCTTCCTATCACTTCTAGATATGAATCTATTTTAGGTCAATCACATTGTTCTTCTCATGCATGTTTTGATTAATAACATTCTTAATTTTTGTGTTATCAAACTGATTGATTTTTCTTTTAAATAAATTGACATTTTAGCCTGGAGATATGCTCTTTGAGTTTTGGTTTTTCTTTCTTATTCTTTTCCTCCCTCCCTTCCTTTATTTCATTTTTTTTTCTTGTGAGAGCCTGGCATGGAGCCAAAGATGGCATGAACTCCTTCTCCTGTCCTAGACTCCGAGGTGCCAGGATTGTGGTCACACTCCCCCAGATTATTATTTCTGTATTTGAGTTTTTATACTCTTAACTAATGTTTAAGTTATTTTTCGGAAAGATATGAAGGAAAAACTCATTTTTCTTTGAAGATTATATGTGGATTACTAGGTATATCAATATGCCTATTAGTTTTTTGTTTTTAAACTTATCTCTATTGCTACCTTAGTTATATATCTAATATGACATAATACTCATCAACTGACCCTCATGACAAAATAATTTACCTTTAAAATTTTTAATTAAAAATTTTATACCATATATATTGATCATATAAGGCAAATTATCAGTATTTATTAACATTATAAATAATATTGCTTTTTGAGAATTGAGCTACATTCTTATACATGTAGGAAATACCATGGAGAAAGAATGTTTATTACAGTACTCTCTACAATACCAAAAAGTAAATAATAACCACTTGACTTTTCACAGCTTAAAGACTAGAAGAAATAATTATGCTTATTGTCATAATCAAATACTATAAAATTGTTTTTAAAGCTTATAAGCATAACCAATGTTTTTTAAGGAAATAATCCCACACTTCTGTCTACAGATTCTTTATATCTACAGAAATCCTAAAGATGTTTTGACCTCCTATTTTCATTTTACAAATTTGATGGCTAACCTTGAAGCTGAAAATTCTATGGAAAATTTTCTGCAAACATTTCTAGATGGGAGAGGTAAGTATTAATTCATCAACCCAGACACAAATGAGCTACACAAAAGCTAATTACACACTTAGCCAAATTCTCAAACTTACAGAACACAATTCAAAGAAATGGAGCAGAGCAATGAAATGCCCTGCTTTCCTGAAAGGAACAAGAAAAAGAATACCAGAACAAGAAGCACAATACCAGACAAACAAAAAACAGAACCCAAAGAACTCATCTCTAGGGACAAATGAATGTCCACTCTATCTGTCATCAGCTGGGTTTTCTATCTTTAGACACCACTTGAGGACTGTCAAGGTTGCAAAGGCATGTCATGTAGGAACTATTTTGGTTTACAGATAGTCTATTAATTCTTTCCAACTAGTGACAAAGGCAGAGTAATCCATTCTGGCAGAGCAAATGCTGAGGGTGAGTGTGTGCTTTGCATGGGCCTGTGGAAGGCCTTATACAGCAGCGGTGGAATTATTCATTGCAATACTTAGGTGGATTAACTAATGCAAGAGGCTCATAGCATGTGGAGTCATGATCTCTATTCAGATTCTGTGCCACTGTAGACAGTGAACATGGTTGCCCAGGCCTCATAGAGAACAAGAGTTTCAATAGATACGGGTGCCCTCTGTGGAGAAGTAGGAAAATGAAACAGTATGTCCTAAAGTCATCTGCAGTCTCAGGTCCTTGAGTTTCTGGATTGCTTCCTTCCTACTCCTTATATAGGCGGGTTTCTACGAATGTCAGGTTATTGTTCCCCTAAACCATTAAACATTTTAAGAAGGGATATAGATGTCCATTGCAGGGACTCTGTTTTATTTCTGAAAATTCCAAACCAGAAAATGAAGAAGAGAGTTTGTCGTTTACTATATGCACACACAGGTTGACAATTTTTTGTTTGTTTGTTTGTTTGATTGATTGATTCATTTTTCAAGACAGGGTTTCTCTGTGTAGTTTTAGTGCCCATTCTGGATCTCACTCTATAGACCAGGCTAGCCTTGAACTCATAAAGTTCCGCCTGGCTCTGCCTCCCAAGTGCTTGGATTAAAGGCGTGTGCCACATCCTTACTCCTTACCTTTGTTCTCAGTGATAGGAAGCTGTTGGTTTGACCACATCAAAGGCTGGTATGAACACAGACATGACTTCAATATTATGTTCCTGAGCTATGAAGATATGAAGAAGGTAAGATAAGGAAGTTGTATTTTTAAATGATTGCTTTTGCCTTGTTCTTCTCTTGGTTGAAACCGTGTTCTCCCAGTTCTCTTCATTCTTGAATTCTCCTTTGGGCTTTGGGTTGGAGATGATTCCTAATGTCCTGCTTGCCTCACTCCTTGGACTTCCTCAGGACTCTCTTCTCCCTGTACAGTCATCTCTTGTGATCCCTTCTCATGCGACCACCTGTGTCAAGGAAACCTCAAAAAATTCACAGCAGCAGTTGTTTTCATAATCAAAAACTTGATCATCACATATCAATGGCATCCATTAATGGCATCTGGTATGATATTCCGGCCCAGGAGTAGAGTGTGCACTGATCTCATCTTCTCGAATTGCCATTCCTTTCTTCTCCCAAGACCCTCCCCGATCACTATTAAACACGATTCTCCTTAAAAGTTGACTTTTAAGTTTCCACAGATGAGAGAACGCAGACATTTGTCTCATTGTCCAGCTTATTTCACTTGACCTGATGTCCTTAGCTTCACACATTTTACTGCAGATGACAGAATTTCATTTCATTTTAATGTCTGAGTAATAATCTATTATATATATATATATATTGTGTATGACACATATCATAAATTATGTACTCTTTCATCTGTTGATGGACACTAGGCTGAGTCCACATATTGTGGTTGAAAATGTACAGCAATAGGACCAGATAACAATAAGTTTTGGATGGTGACTTCATTTCTATTGGCTATATACTCAGAGATGCTATAGCTGACATGAAGATCCACTTTACTATAGTTTTCCATGCTCACTACCTAATGAGAGCCAGCAAAGAGCAGAGAGTCACATAACTATTACAAAATGTGGACAATTAGAGCCATAAACCAGAATTGACCAGCTCTTTGTTTTATTTTTGTTACTTGGTTTCTTTTTTTTAGATAGCATCTCAATGTGTATTCATGGTTTGTCTAGAACCCTTTATTTAGACTAGGCTAGCCTTGAACTTACAGAGATCCTCCTGCTTCTGCCTCCTGAGTCCTGGAATTAACAGCGTGTGTCACCTTACCCAAGACGGGCAAAGTTCTCCATGAAGGCCTTATGCTGAGTGTTTGCTCCTACCCTTGGCTCCCAGTTTGACTTTGCTGAGCTTGTCTGAGATTAAGTTTCTACTAAAATTATTCACTGAGATTTACTTTTCATTAATTAAAGACAGTCTGTTTTTAATTTGTTCTCATTTATAGTATTGGGTTAAGGGCAATTCAAAACTTTGTCTTTTACCTCCTTGAATATAGTATTATGTTAAAATTATTTCCAAGAACTCCATTATTGGTAGCACCCAAAGCCTTATCATCTTTTTTTCTCTTTTTTTTTTTTTAGCTGCATTGTTCTATTTTTCATGTTCTTTCAGGTCTTGGTTTTTTGGTCAGTCACTGTGCATCAAAGTGATTAGCATTAGAATCCTATTATTTTATTCACCACAACACATTAAATTTCTTCCACAAATGAACACATACAAAGATAGAGACTAACACACTTAGGTCAGCTTAGCAGGACCCCAAATCATCTGGTTCCCACATGCAAACACATCTCTGTTTCTTGTATTTCATGTATAGAGTCCTCTGAAGTTCAGCTTTCATTAAATATGGACGAGATTTCAAGCTTCTCTAAATCGGTATTCATTCTTACATTGACAAAGAAAATCCATGTGTTCATTCTTATTTATTTATTTTTGTTCTTGAATTGAGGTAGTACTTCATCATCATGAAGAATATTGTAACTTTTCTGGGTAAAATTAGTCTCTCACAAAACTACTATATCCATAGTCATGTTATGAACCCCCAATTGCACCCTTAATTATGATTTTAAAGTCCATAAGGTAAAATTGCCATCTCACTCTTATGACTTGTTATGCAACCATTTGTCACTACTGCTCTCCAAATCCTTTTCTGCTTGTCAAACTGAAACCCTAGGATCATAAAACCATAACTTTTCCCTTTCCTCCTCTCAGTCCCTGAACATCACCACCCTGCTTTCCTCCTCCAGTAATTTCTTTATGCTCAATATTTGGTATGAGTGGAAACAGGCAGTTGTATTTTTATTGACTTATTTTTACTTACTATGATGTTCTCAAGGCTTGTTGCATCACATGTCAGGACTCCCTCTCCATGTCTGCATAGTATCCCATTCTATTTATGTTCTGTGATCTATATATATATTTGGCTTGTTTCCACATTTGAGCTGGTGTGCATACTGATGTTGTGAATATGGATGTGCAAATCTTTCAGAGATTTTTGGGCTCAGTTGTTTTGAAATGAGAAGTGAAAGCCAGGAGTGGAGTTGCTGGAGCATATGGTGAATCTGCTTTTATTTTGTGAAGGAAGCATCGTACATTTTTCCTCTACAGATGTACCACTTTATACTCCACCAACAGCAGCATCACTTATGGTTTATGTCAGTTATTAAGGAAGAGCCATCATAATAGGTTACAAGTGGTAGGCTCTTCTTGTCCGTTTCCATTTCCCAAGTGACTAGTGATACAGAGCATCTTTCTCCTCCATTTAATAGATGTTTCTAGAATCCCTTTGAGGATGATTTATTTAAAGTTTTTTTTTTTTTTTTTTTTGATTTTTCGAGACAGGGTTTCTCTGCGTAGCTTTGCGCCTTTCCTGGAGCTCACTTGGTAGCCCAGGCTGGCCTCGAACTCACAGAGATCCGCCTGCCTCTGCCTCCCGAGTGCTGGGATTAAAGGCGTGCGCCACCAACGCCCGGCTGATTTATTTAAAGTTTTAATTGAGTTGGTTTTGTTGTTGTGGTTTCTGGGCATAATCCTGTATCAGATAAATGACTTATAAATATTGTTCCCATCCTATAGATTAACTTTTCACTCCATTGAATAGGTCCCCTTTTACATAGGAGTTATGAAGTTTAATGTAATCAATTAATTCATTTTTCTTTAGATATCTGTACTTGTAGAGACATATCCAAGACACCACTGTGAAATCCTTTGACGTAAATCATCCTATTTTGTCTCTGTACTTTTAGAGGGATATGCAGAACACCACTGTGAAATCCTCTAAGTCTCTCTGTAAGAGCATTGAAGTTTAAGCTCTTACTTTTATGTTTGACCCAAATTTTAGTTGTTTGACATACATTTTAAGGTGAGAATTCAGCTTTATACTTTTGCATATGCACATCCAATTTATCCAAGAACATTTGTTGAAATGAATGACCTTTCCCATGTAAAGTTCTTGGCAGTCATATCAAAAATCATTTGACCATTATAAGTGAGAGATGATCCCTGCAAAGCCTATTCTGTTCTATTGGTTCACGGCTGTCTTCAAGTCACTATCACACTAATAGAATTACATGACATTAAAGTTACTTTTTGTGGGTAGAGATGGCTCGGCAGGTAAAGGGGCTTGCTGCCAATCCAGATGAGCTAAATTCAATCCTTGAGACACACATGGTGGAAGAAGAGAGGCAGCTCCTATGAGGTGTCCTGTGACTGAGTGTGCGTGTACGTGTGCGTGTGTGTCACACACACAAATACAAAAATCAACAAATAAGTAAAGTGTAACAAAGTAATTTTGATATCTGAAAATGTGTCTCCTCCAAATTTAATCTCTATTTCAAAACTGCTTGTTCAGGGTCTCTGAGATTTCATATGAATTTTGGACAGATTTTCTTTTCTTTTTTTTTTGCAAAAATGAAAAAAAATCACTGCAATTTTCATTCAGACTGCATGGAATTTGTGGGTTGGTTTGTCTAGTGTCTTTAAAATAACTGTCCTCCAATTCATGAGTGTAAGACACTGTTCTGTTTATTTCTGTTTTCTTCTACTTCCATCAATGTTCTGTTGGTTTCAGTGGACCTGTCTTTAGCCTTTTTAACTTTACTCTTAGGTTTTTTAATCCTACCATTTCAAAATTCGTGTATTTTTTTTTCTTTTCTTGCTTTAGGATTACTCATTACTAGTATTTAAACTTTCAACTAATATTTGTATATTGACTTTGACTTTGTATCTTACAACTTTGTAAAATCTCACTATTTTAGCAGATCCTTGTGCTTTTCCTAGTTTTTCTTTTTACATATGAGATCATACAGTCTGCTTTACAGGGATAATCTTACTTCTTTGTCTCTAATTTAGATGGTATGTTTCTCTTTCTTGACTAAATGCTCTGCCTCTCATTTCCCAGTAATATGTTAAATAAATAGAAGTAGTAAAATCTAGCTTATTGCAGACCTCAGAAGAAAATGATCACATTCTTCTCAACCAAATGTGATTCTGGCTCTAAGTATTTAATACACAGTATTTTGCATTGAGCTACTTGACTGTTGCTGCTTGTTTGTGTTGTTAGCTGGTTTTTGCTCTTTTGGGGGGCCTGCCACCCAACTCCCAAATAAATTACACACGGAGGCTTATTCTTCCTTATAAATACCTGGCCTTAGCCTGGCTTATTTCTTGCCAGCTTTCTTTAACTTTAGATTATCCTGTCTTTTGCCTCTGGGCTTTTCCCATTCTCTTACTTCTGTAAATCTTACTCTTACTCCATGGCTTGCTGTGTAGTTAAGTGGCTGGCCCCTGGAGTCCTCCTCCTTCTCTAGCTGCTTCTTCTCCCATATTTCTCCTTCTATGTATTCTCTTTGCCTGCCCACCCCACCTATCCTTTCTCCTGCCTTGCTATTGACCGTTCAGTTCTTTATTAGACCATCAGGTGCTTTAGACAGGTACAGTAACACAGCTTCACAGAGTTAAACAAATGCAACATAAACAAAAGTAATACATCTTAATATTCTACGACAAGTTTGTTAATATTTTTATTTAACAAAGATATTGAGACAGGTGTAGTAGCTCCTACCTCTAATCCTAGCCCATGGGATGCTAAGACATGAAGGCCATTCTAACTTTCAGAGCATCCTAGACTACATATTGAATCCAGGCCAGCTTCAGGCTACAGAGTCTCAAAAAAGTTGTGTTTTATTAATGGCTTATTCTGTATCAATGATAATAAATAATGATTTTAGTTATTTCTTCACCCTATTCCTACGATGTTTTCACATGTTGAAGAATCCTTGCATTTCAAATGTAAATTCTACCTGTTCATGTAACATGGTTAGCTGTAACTTATACCCCCATTATAAGGTCAGTGATTCCTCAACCCATGACTTTTTCAGGACCTCAGAAGCTCAGTGCTTAAAATCTGCAGTTTTCTGGAGAAAAAACTGAGTGATGAAGACGTGGATGCTGTTGTGAGACAATCTATGTTTCAGAACATGAAATCTGACCCACGAGCAAATTATGAAGATATTATAAAAAATGAAATTGGGACAAGAAATGAAGAGGGAAAATTCCTCCGCAAAGGTGATATTTAGTGGTCCACAGCAGAAAAAAAAAAAATGTTGAGTGTTCCTTGGAGTGCCTAGGAGAAATAATCTCTGTTTTCCAATGTATTTCTCCAGGTGATAAGGACATTAGGAAGCATCGAACATTTTAGCTGACAGAGAACCTGAAGGGTTTCTAGTAGTGTTTTTTTAAAAAAAAAAAAAAAGCTGACAATTTCAATTTCTAAATAGATATGATTTTCCTTCCTTTTGGGCCATACATCCTAATCTTTTAAAGTATGTCAGCAGTCTTGTCCTAGGCAATAGATGTGTTAGAAGTGAAGATTCTAATTAATCTTATGCTGTTGTTTTGTTGTTTTGTTTTGTTTTATTTTGGTTTTTGTTTTGTTTTGTTCAGTTTGTGTGTGTGTGTGTGTGTGTGTGAGAGAGAGAGAGAGAGAGAGAGACAGAGACAGAGACAGAGACAGACAGAGAGAGACACAGAGAGAGAAACAGACAGACAGAGAAAGAGAGAGATCAGGAGAGGGAGAGTGTGTGTTTCGCAGTGTAGCCCAAGCAACCAAGGCTGGCTTAAATTCATAATCCTCCTGTCTCTGCACCATACCCCTCCCTGAATGCTAGGATTACAGACATGAAGCACCATGAACTCCTAGACAAAAAGAGTTTACTCACTATTTTTTCTAGGATATTGTACAAGTAAACATACTGTATGTTTATATTGAAGATAATGTTTAAAATGCTGTTTCCTCCTTGTGAGATTATTTTCATCATAAAAATTAGAGTGATATCTTAATAACTTTATCTAATATGAATTCAATTAAGTAAATGGGCAATAAACTTATTATGATCTCATTATATGCCAGGAGATGTGGTTAAGAATAAGCATTTCCCTCTTGATACTCTTTTAACATATCATTACTATGAGCATTAGCTTGTATTTTAATATCTGCATTTTTATATTTTTCAAAAACTCTTTTATTTTTCTCTTCTGCCACTTAACACCAACTCTCACATCCCATTTCTCAGTAAGACTAAATGTCTTGCCCATGATAGCTTGCCCTCTGTTCCAAATGCAATCATATCGTTGTCTCTGACAACTGAAGACCCCAAATGTCTACTTTCATTTTAACTAGCATAGTGATGATTTCAAATTCTTATCCAGTAAAATTATAACACTAGCTCTTTCAACGTTCTGCGTCACCTTGACTTGACTTGCTGAAAACCTCTGGGTCTCATTTTTTTCTCTTTAAAATGAAAAAAAAAACCATACCTCATAAGGTTGTGTTTGAAATATATTGTGTTTGAAGTATGAGTGTTTTCTTAGTATGATTGGTGCACAGTAAAATTTATTTTTAAAATTCTAATATATTTTTTAACTTTTAAAGGGTTTTCTTTTTTTCTAAAAATTGGTTACAACTCAGTGGCAATAGCTTAGTGATGCCTATTTACTATGCTGCTACTCCAAAGTTTCTTCTACTGGACGTTCTTCTGTGACAAGAGGAGAGGTAGCCAACCAAACCCTGCTGAGAACTCAGGGATGTGCAGTGTGAGCTGTAGAGAATGGTAGATGCTGCCGTACGCTTCTTAAGCACCTTGCTCATGCGGGTGCTGCCCTGTGCTTCTCCCATCAGGTACCATTGGAGACTGGAAACATCATTTGACTGTGGAGCAGAATGAAAGATTTGACAGAATATTCTACAAGAACATGAAAAACATCCCCTTAAAGTTCATCTGGGATATAAATGAGGAGTAGAATTTTAATTGCCATGTGAATTAATCATATAAAAATGTACTAGCCAGAGGCCATATTTTAACATTAAAATTAATTCCGCTCACTTAACTATTAATCACAAAGCACAATTCGTGAACAAAATGATTAACTTGTGCTGAGGTTGCGTGCCATGACATTAATTTCAAAGGTGACCATGAGCATTGGTATCCTTCACCAAATGGTTTAACAGAAAGCATCAGACAAGGCTTGCAGATGTCTTCAGAGAATATTCTATAGTCCACATTTTCTTTCCCTTCAATTAATTTAGGATCCAGTAAATATTAAAAATCCATTTACTCTTTTAATTAGACTTTAATTCTTTGCCTTTAAAATCGATAAGACTGTTAAAACGTGGTGCGTGAAATAAAAAAGAAGAGATGTCATATACAAACACATATGCCTTTTAAAAATAATGTAAGAGGTCTCAGTTTGCAATAAAGACGTGAAAGTCAAAGATTAAACACATACTGGTCCAAGTGCATATGCCCAGGATCTGGGCCCACACCTGGGGCCATGTGGGGAATCGAGGGCCATGCTGCTGTTGGGTCCCTGCCGATCTAAGTGACCTGCACTGCCAATCAGGACCATGGTACATGTGAGCCTGGGCTGCTGCCCAGGACCATGTCTGGGTCCATGTTCCAATCACAGATGGAGTCTGCATTGATGTCTATGGCCCGTAGTGCCACTTAGGGCCATACAGATGTCAGGGACCTGGGCCACCACCTAGGGCCACGTTAATATCTGTGGGTAGAGTCTCTGCTGGGGCCATGTAGATCTGAGTAGCCATGCTGCCTCCCAGGGCCATGGTATGCTCTGGGCCTAGACTGCTATGAGCCATGTCTGGGTCCATGATTCTGCCACAGCTGCCATCTGCATTGATGTCTATGGCCTGTAGTGCCACTTAGGGCCACACAGATGTCAGGGGCCTGGGCCACCACCTCAGGCTACATTACTATCTGTGGGTAGAGTCTCTGATGGGGCCATGTAGATCTGAGTAGCCATGCTGCCTCCCAGGGCCATGGTGTGCTCTGGGCCTAGACTGCTATGAGCCATGTCTGGGTCCATGATTCTGCCACAGCTGCCATCTGTGTTGATGTCTATGGCTCCTTTTACCACCAAAAGCAGTGAGGATAGGGCTGCACAGAGTTGACCCTGCCCCTCAAAGGCTGCACTGAGTTGGCCCTGTCCCTCAATGGCTCCACCGCTCCGGTGTAGAAGTAACTGTCTTATTAAATAAGAAATGCAGAGCCAATGTAAAGATAAAAGCCAAAGAGGTCAGAGCTAAGAGCCTTACCCTTCCTGCTTCAGCAATCCTCTTCAGCCAAGAGAGACCTACTTCCTGTGTGTCTGTCTTTATAAAGACTTTCTGTTCTGCCTTCTCATTGGTTGTAAACCCAACCACATGAATGCCTCGTCACTGCCTGTCTGTACAGACCTCCAGGTCTTCTATGGTTGGTATTGAAATTAAAGGTGCATGTCTCCATGCTGGCTGTATCCTTGAACACACAGAGATCTACCTAGCTCTGCCTACCAAGTGCCGGGATTAAAGGCCTGCACCACGAATGCCCAGCTCCACTATGGCTTACTATTAGCTCTGACCCCCAGGCAACTTTATTTATTAACATACAAATAAAATCACATTTCAGTACAAATAAAATATCACCATACTCTGGAGAACAGGCCCTGCACCTCCTCAGGGCAACACAGCAGAACTGTCCCTGCTGGTGGGGGTGGGGGTGAGCAGACCCTGAAGACAGGAGAGTGGGAAGGCTAGCCCCAAGGTCTGTCCATGGTGGTGTAGGCTAGGGAAAGATACCCCTTTTGCCCCTTGCTCCTCACCCCTTATCATCTACTGTAGGCAGGAAAAGCTGATCCTGGGGTCACGAGAGTGGGTGAGCTGATCCTGCCCCTCACCAGCTTCAGGACAGGGAAAAGCAGGCCCTGCACCTCACCTGGGCAGCACAATGGAGCTGACCCTGTTGGGGGTGGGGGGAGTGGGCCCAGGAGACATGAGAGCAGGAGGGCTGACCCTTCTTCCTGCCCCCATCTTTCATGTGGTAACATGCGTGAGGAACACAAAATGATCCTCTTCCCCTTACCCCTTGCCACCTGTGGCAGGTGAGAAAGATGGCCACTGGGCCTTGAGAGTGGGAGAACTGGCCCTGCCCCTCATCAGCTGCAGCACACAGCAGAGTGGGAACAGCACTTCACCTGGGCAGCACACTAGAACTGACCCTGTTGGCAGGGGGCAGAGGAGCAGGGCCAGCGAGCAGAAAAGCTGCTCCCCTGCCTCATCTCATATGCCATGGGATGGCAAGGGTAAGGGAAATGTACCCTCACCTCCCAACCCTTACCACCTGCAGCAGGTAGGAGAGCCAACCTCAGGGTCATGAGAAAGGGAGAGCTGGTCCTGCCCCTCACCAAGGCAATCCAGAGAGTGAGCCCTGCACCTCGCCGGGGCAAAACAGTAGAGCTGGCCCTGGTAGTGGGAGTGCCAGTGATCTGGACCCTGAGGGTATAAGAACAAGAGAACCTGCCTCTGCTTGTTATCTGCTGCATTGGGTGAGGCAGTGCTGGAGAGCGCACCCTGGTGGTGACAATGATCGAGAGCTGGCAGGCTGACCGACCCAGGCCCATAACCAGGGCTGTGAGTTGACCCACCCTCAACAGCCATGCCCTCTGTGGACTGCTGTAGCATGTAAAGGCACCAGACCTGCAGATCCAAAGCTGCAGGATCTCCATGATCACAAAGCAACAACAGAATATCCAAGAGGAGTCCCCGTGAGGGCCCAGTATCCAGGGTGGAGCAGAAGCAAGAGGCCTCGAACCAGACCAGTGAATCATAGCAAAGAACACTTACAAGTAAAGATGTATGGACTAAAGTAAAGGGTATATACTGTGTGACTCACTGGGCCACACTACAGCTTCCGTGCTGAGATTTTTTTTATTTGATTTTGTGTGTGTGTGTGTGTGTGTGTGTGTGTGTGTGTGTGTGTGTGTGTGTTTCTATTTTTGTTTGGTTTGGTTTGGTTTTACTTTTAAATTTTCTTTAGGAGGGAGGTTGCAAGGGCAGAGGGCAGACTGAGGGGACAAGAAGATGGGTGTGATCAGGATGCATGATGTGAAATCCACAAAGAATGAATAAAAGGTTAAATAAAAAAAAAACATATGTTCGTTTAATTTCAAGGTATCAGGATGAAAATGGTTCTGTCTGTAACAGATCCTCATAAACCCAGGCCATAAATTCACTTTAATAACTAGAAAAAAACCTAGGTGGATTTAAAATTCTCAATGGAGAAAGAATTTAATTAATAAAGCAACTGTAGACGTTTAAAAAGTTGACTGTATTTGGATCATGAACACATATGGCAGCCACATTCATAACAGTCATCCAGTGGAACTAACCCAAGTTGGTCAGCTTTACCTCACTGTAACAAAACACTCAAGATGGCTAACTTATGGGGAATCAAAGTTTGTTTTGGTTTGTGGTTTCAACTGTCTGAGTGTAATGGTGCTTTACCATCCATGGCAAGGAAGGGTGTGGTGTCGAATGTGGAGGAGCAAAGCAGATCTCCTCACAACCACTGGATTCATAGAGACGAAAAAAGGAGGCAGGGGTTAAATACCCCATTCAAGGGCATGCCTCCATGTATCTGACTTCCTCCCATTCGGCCCTCCCAGTAAATTCTAATAGCGTCATGGGCTGGGGGCCAAGCCTTTGCAATCTGTCCATTTGTTGGAAACTTGTTAAGATAACATACGTCACATTGCCCATGTATGCTGAAACAAATATATGAATTAACGGCACCACAAACGATAGTGGTGTGTGTCATATTCTTTGGTTGTTTGGGGGTTCTTACTGTTGTTTTTTTTTTTGAGACAGGGTCTCTCTACATGGTCATGGTGGTCCTAAACTCACTGTTGTATGTAGGGAGCCGCTATTCAAAGATGGCGCTGGCTTCCTGGTAGCCTAGCTGTAAACAACTCCATATTTGGCTATGATGCACGAGTATGGTAATTGGCCTTATGTCCTCGGCCTATCCCATGGCTCCCCGTGCTAGCATTCTGGCGGGACCCAATCACAGTACGGCACGTTTGCCTGATTCTCTATATAAGCAGCTGCAGTTTAGTCCTCGGGGCCCCTCACCTCCCGCTCTCCCTTAACCAAGAGGCGCTCCAATAAAGTGTGATCTGAGAAGAATCCTCACATGGTGGTCGTTCTTCCTCACTGGCCGAGGAGCGCGACGCAGTTGTAGACCAGGCTGGCCTGAAGCTAGCCTGCCTCTGCCTCCTGAGTGCTGGGATTAAAGGTGTATACCACTACTCCTGGCTTGTATCATATTATTTTCCTATGTGGTAAATACATGAGAGAATCCATTTAAGAAGAGAAGATTGATTTGGGTTCAGAGGTTCCAGCTCATGGTTAGCCAGATTCATCGTTTCAGGACCCATGGTGGCACAGGACATCATGAGGGCTTGAAACTTTTGCAGGAGTGTCTCTGTGAAATACTTTGTTGCAAATAAGAATAAGTTGGTTCCAATCAGCTTATACAGCATGTAGTATTTCATTACAGTGATTTATGGAATACCAGGGAAGGGATTTTCTTGGACCTATGTACAGCCATAAACAAGAAATATGAAACAGAAGGGGATTTACGGTTTATAAATCTTTCCTTTCTGATTTCTTATTTTGAGATTTTGTGTTCTATCATCCATGTTCACTGTCCATAAAAATTATGTTAATGACAGCCATTAAAATGTGGTAGGAAAGACCATCCTGACGGGTGAGAGAACCATTGCCGTGGATTTTGCGATTAGACGGAACTCAACTCAGAATGTACTATGGCCAAGTTTAGGACAGGGGCTAGTGAAAACCCAATTAGTGAACAACTCAGAAACACAGGAGTGAAGGAAATACCGTGCAAACTGACTTAACAGGCTCCTTGCTGAAGCCACATCAGGGTGACCTGTCATCCCCTGCAGGAAGAGGATAGCTAAGAAGCCTAGTCAGATGTTGATGGCCATCAGATTGGAAGGGTGAGGCATTCTTGTTAAATGGACTTGGAAAGAATCTTTGCTATAACCTGTATTTGGGAATTTACAGAGAAAGACCTAACCAGAATAAGATTCATAAACTTGACTAAAGTTAAGCTAAACACAGCTTAGCATGCTAACACAGGTCTTTAATCCTAGAACTTGGGAGGCAGAATCAGGTGGATCTCTGTAAGTCTGAGGCCAATATGGTCTACAAATCAAGTTCCAGGACAGCCAGGACTGTTACACAGAGAAACCCTGTCTTGGAAAAAAATAATTAAAAGGTGAGATAAGCAAAGTGTCTTTCAGTCCTCTCCCTTGTTCAAGCAATGAATAAACAATCTCTTCCATTTGAATATGTACAATTACTCAACCAGTTGGCTTTTGTTCACTAAAAAATCAACTAGATTGGCATTTGGTAGACTATGTTTGCTCGGTAGGGTAGAATTTAGTTATTTTGTGAGGGAAAATCTATGAAAATGAAAAAAGCAAAATCAATAGTTGGAAACTCACTTTTTGAGTACAGAGAACCGGCTGGTGATTAATCGAAATATTGTAGTGTCTTTAGAGTAATTGAATGAACCAAAACAGTAAACTCAATTTTGAATATACCATGGGAAAGTGAGAATATGCAGCCAGATTACAGGGTTGAAGGGGTCACTAGATGGGAAATTATTGAGGAAAAACATGTAGGGTGAGGGAGATTCTGGTTTAATAGACCTAACAGGATTCTTCCCTAAAGCAGGACAGAGTGGATCAGACATCTCATGGAACCCTGAGGAAGGTAAGTAAGGGGGCTTACAGCTGAGGATGATATGAGACAGCTCGCCAAGCTAGCCAGACAGTAGATGCCATACTATCTTGTGTTTATTTCAAAAACTCTAGGGAAGTAATGGTTTTCGTTCAATCACTCTAAAGATGTTTCAGTATTTAGATAAATCACCAGTCAGTTCTCTGTACTCAAAAAGTGAGTTTCCAACTATTGACTTTTGCTTTTTTTAAAAAATTTTTATAGATTTTTCCTTCACAAAATAAATACAAGATAACAGGGTCATGCAAAACTGAAGAGTGCCTCCATTATACATTCCCCTGCCTCTAGGTATTAATTGAGAGGCTTTATATATGTAGTCATTCTTAGCTTTATAGTGTGCATGAAACTGAGGCCGAAGAGTCACTATTCTATTTCTGAGCTATGTGAAAGGGAAGATGAGGTACATTGTGAAATATATGCAAATCAATGGAAGATCTTAATTTCTAAATTAAATGCCAATGGTTACAAATGCAAACAATTTCAAAGAAAATTCTTCCCAGAAGTTTTTTTGTTTGTTTTTTGGTTTTGGGTTTTTTGTTGTTGTTGGTGTTGTTGTTTTGGTTTTTTGAGAAAGGATTTCTCCATGTAGTTTTGGTGTCTGTCCTGGGTCTCACTCTGTAGACCAAGCTGGCCTCGAACTCACAGAGATCCACCTGGCTCTGCTTCCTGAGTGCTGGGATTAAAGGCGTGTACAACTGCCACCAGGCCAGTAGTTTTATACTAGTAAACTTAAAAAAAAAAAAAAAAAAAAAAAAACTGAGTTTGTACAAAGCAAGCAACTCTAGACTTTCAGTCTAAGAATATACTGGAAAACCATTACTTCCCTAACGAGGACTATGGGGGTCCAGCCCCTCGATAGTCCCCTCCCAGGGTCCGCGGAAGGCTCTATCAACCAGCAGAGAATCTTTAGGGTCGGTAAATCAGTCTACGCACTCAGAGTTCTTTGATCCATTTGCTTTAATTCCTCTGGCATAACATCCTTTATACACAGCTTCAGTTCTGTTCTCATGTCTAGCTCCTTTCTTGCCTGATTTCTCTCTATATTTATCTACTGTCCCCTCTATGTTCTACCTTAATTCCTTCATCTAGTTCTGTCCCTTCTAGGTTCTCATCTATCTAGTTCTTTCCCCTATCAGCTCCTCTCCTGTCTCCTTCTCTCTCATCTGGCTCTTCCTCATCTTGTTCTTCCCCATCTGGCTCTTCCTCATCTTCCATCTCGTTCCTCTAGTCCTCTCTTTTAGTTCTTCAATCTAGTTCTTCCCCATCTCAGCTTGTTCCTCTCAAGTTCTTACCCATCTCGTTCTTCCATTCTCTTCTCTCTTCTCCGGCCTGTCCTCTGCTTTACAGTTATATATCTCCCCAAAATCACAATCCTCCCCTCCACCCAGGACACTCAGCCTGAACTTCCTCAGGCAGTGATTGTCCACTATCAGGATCAAATGGAGGGTTGATAAGAATTACAAAGAAGGGCACTAGTTGTTAATTACCATTTGTGACCCAAAGGAGAAGTGACTAATGAATCAACTAAAGGCTAAATATGGGTAATATCTAAGAAGAGGGGTCTTACGTGCACAACTATAACCTTAAATGTGTTTGGTAAAGGATGTTAAAAATCTATAAGTTGCTAGGTCAATGGGAGAAAATAAAACTGTCTTCTTTTTTCCTGTGGCTCCTATCTGTCCAAGCTGTCTGCCGTTTTTCTGCAGGGTGGGGGAAAGTGTGCTCAGTCTCTAGGCAACCTGTGTACAGCTAGATGCCTCTGGTGATACAGGGAGGTTTGAACTGGGAGTTCTGGCTGAGCATAGCTGTTAGCACAGAAGTTTATCTAAATATTCCTAGAAGTGGTTAGGTAAGTAGTTAGAGGTCTATAAAGTTAGTAAGGCTGTAAGAAAGAAGGGCCTAAGCTAAATTGTGTAAAACTATTACTTAGTGTCCACCTGGCCTAGGTGGCGTCCTCTTGTGAATTTACTGTAAGTCAGGAGACTTGTACGTGGGCTGCTATCACTTGTTAGTCCTTGGAAGTTGGGCGCCCCCCTGGGTGGTGTTTCCTGTAGTCCTTGAAAGTGGCTAAGGGATATAACTGGTTCCAGAGAAAGCCTTTCCTGAGGCTGTTCTCCAAATACCTGGAATGTGTATGTCCAGAGAGTGATCAGTCTACACTGTTAGTCCTTCTTAGGGGAAAGTCAATTGGGAAAACTATGAAGGCACACATGATTTTCATAACAGAATACAGCTGATATATAACAAGCCAAGTAACACCAAAAACTCCTTGGGATTTGGCTTCCTCTGGAGGAATTCCCTGATCCCTCCAGGTAGTGACTTTGCCATAACCAGCTGAGTTCTTATGATATATTTCTGCGGCCCGCAAGACTTCCCTGGAGTTTGTATTCTACTTTGACTAATGAGGCAATGTCCAGCATAAAAGAATACATGTTGAAAATAGAACTCAATGTTTGGATTTAAGATTCCTCTTCAGAGTGGGGTTAAACTGAACCAAGTGTGACAAACGAATCGCGCACACACAGTGTTAAGGAATCATATTTTGGGGAAAAGCAGGCCTAGGGGACACAAAGGACACACCTGATACAGGCTAATAAAGAATCTTGAAGAAGCTATAGCTTGGATTTATGAAGTCAAGGAGTTAGGAGAGAATTCTGATGCCCTCACTTAAGTGGAAGCGTCTCTGTTAGAACCTCCTCAGAAAACCACACTGATTCTGCTCGCTGCCCCTCTGAAGGGAGCGGCCCCTCCTCCGAACATCTCCTATCTCCAAGCTTTCCAGAAAACTGTTATCTAGAAAATAAGTCAAACCTTGGGCCTGGATTGGTTTGACTCTGTCAGGACCTGAGCCCCACAGAGGGCACCTACAGAGTCCTGGGCACATTTCATTCAGTATTCATGACCTTGAGCTGTAGCTGCTACTACACCCATTGTGCAGAATGGGCCAGGTCCCTGTACAGGACCGTGACCACGGCCACACACTGAAGAAGGGGCTGCGCCAGGACAGATCCCCAACCTCCCAACTTCTTCCGGTCCACAGGCCATTTAGACGGATCAAATCAAACGAGCGTGTTGCTTGATAGACAAATTGAAGAGACCAGAGAGAAAGAGGAATTCTGGGGGACTGCCTGAGCAAGGTGTGACTGATGTAAGCTCATCAATTCAATCTAATGATTTCGATTACAATAGAATTAGGATATTTACCAGAGCTGGTCTAAGAACTCAACAAAAATACAGCCCAAACCCTACGGTCCGTCAAAGTCATCATAATTTTTGAAGACTTAAAAATCCTTTCCAGGAAACAAAAGTGACAGCTTCTCAGAAGCAGTTAGTCTGGTGGAGGCCGATGGGAGACAGATACTGAGGGATCTGACGCGCGTGCCTCTACCGGCAACCGTCAGGTCTTCTCAGACCCCCCTGCACTCTGTGTGGCAGCCAGGTGAAGTTCCTCCACTCTAGCGATGATGGTGCCCACTTGTACCGAGGCAGCACTGGGATCCCCAGGAGCTAAATAAGCATTGGAGGCCCTCCCACACTGACCCGGAACACTGCAACCTTGGGAAGGAATCTGAGTTGCAAGTTCACATTGCGATCCCTGGAGCAAAGGAAAGATTGCTCTCCTGCACTAACCCAGACACTGCAACTTTCGGAAGGGATCTGAGCTGCAGCAAGTCACGTTGTGATCCCCAGAGCAAAGTAAACATTGGAAGCTCTTCAGTGCTGACCCAGGAGACTGTAACCTTCAGGAGGGACCTGAGCTACTGACTAGCTCTCAATCAAAGAGGTCCGGGTGTCATGAGATCTCACTTCTTGAACAAAAGCCCTGCTAAGATTCCTCACAAGACCATCATCTGTACCACCTTGCAGGCTTTGATCGGCACCACTCTGATCCTGACGAGCTGCCTTCTGCTGGCCGGCTACATCAGGCACGTGGGGGCCAGCCGGGCCATTGTCGTCCTGATTGTGGGCATCTCGCTCTTTGTGCCAGGGTGTTACCATCTGATCATCATCTACAGAACCTGCAGAGGCTGCCTGAACTACTCTTACAGTGACCTTCCAGACTGTGAGGACTAGCCCACAACCGCAGGGAAGGGGCTCACAGGTGGGACTGAGCAAAGCTGCAAGGCCTTGGCAGGTGGAAAATTACACCTGGAATTTATTAAAGAATTCTGCAACTTTATAAATGATAAATAAAATTATAACCCTATTTTCATTCCAAAAAGTAGCTTGAACTTACAGCTAGCCAAAGGTCAAACAAACTATGTCTATTTTTAATCCCCTGACCCTCCCGAAAGCACCTGTTAAAATTTCTGCATGGATATTTATAATCAGAGAACAGCATAAAAACCGAAATCTGAGTGGCAGTGTTGGGCTACCATCACCCTATGTAGAGTTGAACATACATTTAATACTCCTGACTGACAATTTTACTATGTGGCAACTGGGAAAGGCTGATATCAATTTTGTAATATTAATTTATTTTAATATTACACTGTTTAATATCCTCCACTTATCTCTAACTTTCTAGTCTATATATGATTTAGTAAAACCAAATATCATTTGAGAAAAAAAATACTATTATTTTGTTTTGCAGAGGCCCCATGGCTTCTAGAAACAAACTTATTTAAATTCAAGAAGCAAGCTTTCTTGGCCATGGGGCCTTGGAAAGATTACCTTAACACAGTGAGACAGTGGGGGAGCGTAATTCCTACTGTTCGAGACCCCAGTAAGCACAGTATTTTAGATCAGTGGCATGAGACAGGAAGAGTCAAAGAAAAGTTAGTTCTTCTCTGGAAAATAAGCTTCTTTTTCTCCTCGCCCCTTAGCACCTGTGGCAGGTGGGAGAGCTGGCCCTGCCCCCCCCCACTGACACATGGGAGAATGAGCCCTGCACCTCACCTGGGCAGCACAGCAGAGTTGACCCTGTTAGGGAGTTGACCCTGTTAGGGAGTGTGAGAGCAAGAGAGCTGACCCCGCCCCCTTGTCTGCCATGTGGTGGCATGGGTGAGGGAAAGATGCCCCCTCCTCCTCGTCACCTGTGGCAGGTGGGAGAGCTGGCCCTACCCCTCCCCACCTGCAGCACTCTGGAGATCGAGCCCTGCACCTCCCCTGGGCAAAACGGTAGAGCTGGCCCTGGTGGGGTGGGAGCAGATGAACCGGCCCCAAGGGTGTGAGAGCTGGAGAACTGGCCTGGCTCCTTGCTGTCTGCTGCATTGGGTGAGCTAGATGGGGCAGTGCTGGAGAGCTCACCCTGGTGGTGACAATGAGGGAAAGCTGGCAGGCTGACTCACCCAGCTACCACCTAGACCCAGAACCAGGGCTGTGAGTTGGCCCGCCTCAACATCCACCAAATCTATCAACTGCTGGAGCATGTGAAGAAGGCACCAGACCTGCAGATCCAAAACAGCAGGATCTCCATGACACAAGACAGCAGGATATCCAAGAGGAGCCCCTGTGAGGGCCCAGTATCCAGGGTGTAGCAGAAGCCAGAGGCCTTGACAAACCAGAGCAATGACGCATTGCAATAAACACAAGGAGAGATGTATGAACTAAAGGACATGCTCTGTGACTCACTGGGCCACACCACAGCTTCCATATCAAGGATTTGGGGGGTTTTGCTTTGTGTTTTTCTTTAAAATTTTATTTTATTTTGGAGGTGGAGGTTGCAAGGGCAGAAGGTAGAATCGAGGGAACGAGGAGATGAGTGGGGTCAGGATACATCATGGGAAATCCATAATCAATAAGAAGTTTTTTTAAATAGGCTTCTTTAGAAGGACATAGATTAACTATAAATTAACAGCGAGTTGCCAACATTCACTTCAGTCTAGCATGGGGAGGAGAGTCCCTGCTGAGAGCGGGACTACCCACATAAAGCTGCAATCTCAGTGTGAACCAGGAGGCTGGATCGATAATTATTTTTATTATCCTTTTTTTTTTTTGAGGTTATTGTACAAAGAGGGCAGATCCAGGACATATAGGGCCTGCAGCCTATTTACTTTGGAGAAGTCTCTGACTAAGAAAATATAACATTATAAATATGAAGCTTATGAAAAAGCCTAGCAAGGGTGGGCCCTGAGCCTAAGATTCATTAATTCCAAAGTAAATCTGGCTTTGGTACAGACAGTGAGGAAGCAATGGTGTGGCTATGTCTGCCATTTGGCTGCGGCACTTGATAAAAGGAGAGAGTTGGTAAATCAGTGATGTCTTACGGACTTCAGGGATGAAGCATTTAAAAACCAGATTCTGGGCTGGAGAGAGAACTTGACAGTTAAGAGCATTGCCTGCTATTCCAGGAGACCCAGGTTCTATTCCCAGTACCTTCGGGGAGGCTAACCTCCATGCCACACCTTCTGGGACAGCAGTTCCATGGGCTCTGACGCCCTCTTCTTGGCACTGCACACACATGATGCACAGACACACATGCAGGCTAGGCACTCATATACATAAAAATAAAAACATATTTTCTGGAGCTTCATACTTTGTTGTGTAAAAGATCCATCTTGCAGGCCACAAGAATATATTATAGAGATTCAGCTGTGTATTAAAGCTTAACTTAGACCAGTCACAGGTCTGTCAAAAGGCAAGCCATTTACTATGAATATTTGGTGTTATCCAACCTTTAATATTTCAACTGTCTTCTGCTATGAAATTCTTGCGTGCCCAAATATTTCCAGGCTATAGTTCAGCTCCTCGGACCTGCTAAACTTCTAAGTTACTAACTCCCCCCCCCCACACACACACACCACCATTCAAAATTGCCTCAAAATTACCCTTCAGTTGAGTTTCTCTCTTCTCAGGTGATTCTAGGTTGTGTCACAGTGATAATGAAAACCAACCAGTTGCCTTAGAGTTTCTATTGCTGTGATAAAACACCATGACCAAAAACAACTTTGGGAGGAAAGAGTTTAATGAGCTTACACTTCCTTATCTAAGTTCATCACTGAGGGAAGTCAAGGCAGGGACCTGGAGCCAAGAGCTAGAGTGGAACAGCATCTATCAATAATCAATCAAAAAAATGCATCACAGATTTGTCCACAAGCCAATCTGGTAGGGGCACTTTCTCAATTGAGATTCCCTCTTCCATAACAACTCTAGGTTATGTTAATTTAATAAAAAAATTAGCCAGCACATCGGGATACCAAAAAAAAGTGAGAGACCTCTACAATAAAAACTTTAAAATGCGAAACAAAGAAGTTGAAGATACTAAAGGATAAGAAGCTATACCTCCCATGCTCATGTATACAAAGAATTAATATTGTAAAAATGGCTATACTGCCGGGCAGTGGTGGTGCACGCCTTTAATCCTAGCACTCGGGAGGCAGAGCCAGGTGGATCTTTGTGAGTTCAAGGCCAGCCTGGGCTACAAGTGAGTTCCAGGAAAGGCACAAAGCTACACAGAGAAACCCTGCCTCGAAAAACCAAAAAAAAAAAAAAAGGCTATACTACCAAAAGCAACCTACAGATTCAATGCAGTACCCCATCAGAACCCCAGAGTCATTCTTCACAAAAACTTTAGCTCACATAAGACTTCATCTCTGTAAGAAAAGCTACAGAAGATCAATGTTTGCTCTGTGTGTGTGTGTGTGTGTGTGTGTGTGACAGAGAGAGAGAGAGAGAGAGAGAGAGAGAGAGAGAGAGAGAGAGAGAGAGAGAGAGAGAGAATCAATCTTCTCCAGAGATAAGCTGTCTGATAGACTTGCCAATGCTAAGGGGTCGACCCTAAACACATATGGCCAATACTAGATAATTTCATCAGGTAGTGTTTATAAGCCTATATACGTATGTGTGATAGAGAGGTGATTATAATTAATAGGAAGCCATAAATTTAAGGAATTGGAGGGAGGAGAATGTGGGAAAGAATGATGTATATTAATTTCTAAACAAAACAAAAGACCGTAGATAGCCAAAGTAATTCTGAGAAAAATGCTGGAATTATCACCATGGTTGATTTCAAGTTATACTACAGAGCCATAGTAATAAAAGCATGTGAGGCTGTAGACATGGCTCAGCAGTTAAGAACACTTGTTGCTCCTTCAGAGGCCTGGAGCTCACTTCCCAGCACCCATGTCAGGCAGTTAACAACTGCTTGTAACTCCAGCTCCAGGAAATTCAATGCCCTCTTCTGACCTCCTCAGGCACACACATCCAGGTTCACATGCATGCACACAGACACATACAGATACATACATACATACATACATACATACATAAATAAATAAATAAATAAATAAATAATAAAATCTTAATTTAAAAAAGGTGTAATGCTGGTACAAAAACAGACACAAAAATCAATGGAATAAAATACAAAACCCAGAATTAAACTCAAGTAGCTATGGCCACTTGATTTTTGAAATAGATTTCAAAAGTATGCCCTAAAGAAAAGGCAATCTCTTCAACAAATGTTGCTAGCAAAAAGTGGATATTCATATGTAGAAGAATAAAACTAGATATCTATATCTCACCCCATCTTAAAATCAATTTCCAATGCACCAAAGACCTTTATGTAAAACCTGAAATTCTAAAATTGGTAAGGGAAAGGTAAGGAAAACCCTTTGAGATATTGGCATAGACAAGTTCTTTCTGAACAGGACTGCAGTTGCTCGGGAAGTGGCACCTGTAACAAGTGGGACCTCGTGCACCTTAAAGGTTTCCTTACATCAAAGGAAACAACAGAGGGGAGGGATACCCTACAGAATGGGACAAAGTCTTTACAAGGCATGTACCAAACACAGGATTCATATCTGGAATATTCAAAGATCTCAACCACAAGAAAGTGAACAACCCAGTCAGTACATGGATTGATTAAATGAGCAGAATATTCTCAAAAGACCAAGTACAGGAGGATAGAGGGATGAGTCAGTGGTTCAGAGTACTTCCTGCTCTTCCAGAGGACATGAATTCAGTTCCTAACACCCATGTTAGGCAAATTACAACCACCCATAACTCCATTTCCAAGAAACCTCATACCTTCTGTCTTCCATTGGCACTTACATACGTGTGGTACACACACACACACATGCACACACATGGATGAACACATATACACAAGATTAGAAATAAAATAAACTTTAAAGGATGATGCACAACTGGCCAATGGAATTTTTAAAAAACGTTCAGCCTCATTGGCCATGATAAAATTGCAAGTTAGAAGTACATTGAGAGTCTATCTTTCTATGTTCAGAATAGCAGTCACCAGAAAAATAAATAACAACAAAAGCTGGTGAGGACATGGACAAAATGGAACCCTTATACACTACCATTGGGTATTTAAAATAGCCCAGCCACCATGGAAATCAGTATTGTGGTTTCAGGAAGAAAGAAAGAGAGGGGGAAAGAAAACCTAAAAATAAGCCTACCAAACGACCCAGCTGTACTACTTCTTGTTTTTTGTTTGTTTTTAACCCAAAGACTCCAAGTCAACACATCATAAGGATATAAACATCACAGTTTCTGTAGCACTATTCACAACCACTGTTGTAGAACCAACCTAGACTTCAAACAACAAAGACACAGAAACAAAAATTTTTTCATCTTTAATAAAGACTAAAGCCATGCCACTGTCAGGAAAAAAATATTAAACTAATTAAGTCAGTATCATAAAGACAAATGTTGCATGCTTTCATTTGTGGATCCAGACACCACATATGTATAACATGTAAGTACTGGTGACATGAAGGTAGAGATGAGACTATCTGCAGAGCAAAGGGTTGGAGGAGAAGGTCAGTGGAGCATGAGTAGAATATACTTAAAGTATATTGCACACCTGTATGTAAATGGACTTATTTAACCCTGTATAATAAAATATAGACATAAAAAGAACCATCTTCCCAGGACCATGGGACATAATGTCATCATTTTCTCTAGAGGTTTTCTTTCATTATTTTATCCTTTAACACTAAACCAAAGATACTTGAAAGAAAAATGATGTTGTTTTAGAAAAGTTGAGGACTGTATATGAATTCATGACCAAGTGAACTATGGGAATATCCGAGGAGATAAAATCCAGAGGAAATTTTTAAAAGTAAAATGAAGAGCATTGTGTAAGATATTTCAAAACAATAATATTGTGCTAAGATGATTAATCACAAGGTGGTTTCAGAATGAAAGACAGATGTCCTCACTGAATTATTTTCATATAAGGTTATTATCTTACTTACTTTGGTTGCTGTGAAAAGAAAAATACCCCAACAAAAGCAACTGGAGGGAGAAAGGGTTCCTTCGGCTTCCAGTTTCAGATTACGGTCCATCAAACCGTGGAGTTAGTCTTGGACCTCAGGAGCTGCTCACACAGAACCTGCAGCCCAAAAGTAGACCAGTGAATGCTTGTGCTCAGTTTATTTTCTCCTTTTTGTATAGTCCAGTTTCTTAGCAGAGGGAATGGTGCCCCCCACAGTAGACCAGTCTTCCTACTTTTAAAAGAAGGACATGGAGGTCAATTATGGTAGCATTTCTCTGACAACTTTTAGAGCCAAAACCTTTTGCATGAGTTTAATGCATATGGCAGTAGTGGGAAGCAGAGGCACAGTCCAGAGGCAAGGAAGACAAAACAGGATGATTCAGAATTGGATACAGTGCAGTGGGGTCAAAAACAAAGAAAAAAAAAAAAAAGCAAACCAGAAGATAATGACCCCACTTCTCAGGTCTGCTTCACAAGTGCACGGTACCACAAGCAGCTAGCCAAAGACAGCAGGCAGGAATATTGCAGGAACCTATAGAGGAATGTGGGGTGGGGGCGGGGTGCGGGTGATGTCACTCACAGAGATGTACTGTTTAGTAAACCCAGCTCCAGGGATGGAATTGCTCTTACCAGAAGATTTAGTGAATGTGTACAAGATGCTGAAATTACCTGTCAGGCTCTGGGTTTTTGACAATGATATTCTGGTAAATGAGCTTCTTCCTACAAAGGAAGAGGAAATGGTGGGCCTCACCTTGGATCCAGTTTCAGAAAGCGGATCCTTGACATGGAAAGAGATTGCTCATGTCCTTCCTCCTGGCTAAAAAAGGATGCTTCTCTCAGAGAAGATGGAGACTCCGTGGATGGCTTGAGGTTTTACCCAAATTTATTTACAACACAGAACTAAGAATTTTGTATCTGAAATACTGTTTGTCTATACACTTATATTATGTCAAGGTCATATGACATTGAGCTAAGAGATAAACCCAAATAAACCAACAATTTGTTAGAGCTTCATAATATAAAATTCTCAATCTTTCCCTAAAATTATGGTCTCAGAAACTTATTTAGGGTAAATATAGGGAAATACAGAAAAACGAATGTGCATATGCATTTAAAGTCATGCTATAGTCATGTAGAACTCTTAGAATTTAACTTGAATGGTGGGTTTTAATTTAATCCCGGAATGTAGGTCCTTTAGAGAAGAAGAAGTGAAGTTGTATGTTTAGATAGACTAAGTAATCATTTTAGTATGACAAAATGTCACTGAATTGTAGATGTTTTTCTCTGCATCTAATGTGCCCATCTTTAGGGCATTCATGTAGGAAGTAATAGCTACACTGTGGTTTAAGAACCGACAACATTCAGATCAAAAAATCAAAGAGCAGAATGCCGTACCAGGCTCTTCCTTGGAGGCTTTGGCAGCAGACATATGTGTGTTTCCACCAGATCACATGAAATACCTTTGAAAAAGTAGAGGGCTAGGACCTCACTTCCTAGAGCACTTCCCTAGAATTCAGGGGCCTTGGGTTTCACATCTACATCCAAATGACAGGAAAAGAGAGAATGAGGAAATTGTATTTGACTTTATACATTTATTCCTCAATTAGGTTCTTGTTATTTTTTAAGCGATAGTTTCATAACTGGCATTATTAAAGAATGTAGCAATATCATTTTGTTTAAGAAATGTTGTGGGTTTCGTAACTACAGAGACAAACAAAAACAAGAAAGAGATAAGAAAATGCCATCTTCAGCCATTATTGCCTTTCCCTTTCCCTCCCCCAAGCCCCAGAGGCAAGTGGCGTTGAGAGAAGCTAGAGAGGAGGGCAATGTTAACTGCATGTAGAACTCTGATGGCTCCCATGGGGTCGGTCACCCATGATGAGGAAGAACTTTGTAGGGGTGCAGCTGTTTGGGGGTCACCCATACTCCCGTTAGTAACCCCTCACACAAGCTGAGTAAGCACAGTAACTCATGGGTGGGATCCTTACTTTGTTCTTGTCTGGGTGAACCAGTGTTTCCTTTGCTCATGCAATTCTGAATTAGGGGTTACTGCTCTTCATTATTTCATCTCTTCAAATCAGTCCAGGTTTACTCTTCCCTTCCTCTATTTTTTAAGTGAGATGCGTACCTCGTTTATTATAAATGTTTGTACTTTTAAAAATGAATCCTTTTAAGACTATGGATAGTCTCTGAGCATGTGTATCCACAAGTTTGACACATACTTTCCTGTAGTATTTTTATTCTCCATACATTCTGAGTTTCTTTATCTTTTCTAGAAACTGTGTGTTATTTAAAAATTATGGGTTTTGACAATCTGTCATTGAAAACAATACCTAACATTAGGTTTCCTTCACAAATGTCCTAGCCGAGTGGCCCAAACAGCATGGCAGCAACATCCGGGCAAAGGGCTCTGGTCATAGTGTCACATAATTTCCAATAGGTGAAGGAAAGAGGGAAGATTGCCCAGAGATCACAGGACGTTAGGGATGCTACAGTGGTAAGCCCTGTCCTTCGTTTACCATTCTACATATTCAAGCCTATTTATAACAAGTCTGCTCTCAAAAACTCTGAAGGCTATGAACTATAAAAAGTCCTTCTTCCTCTGAGTAGATACTAGGATCAGTAATGACCTGCAGACAGAATGTTTATTTACCTACTTTATTCCGGACAAATACAATGGAAGAAACCACACTTTGCTTCCTCAACACTTGACGCTGTCATTAAGGTGTGGCAGGCCATTTATCCTTTCCTGTACTACTGCATGGGCACAAGCAGAGGTATCATGTCTTTCCTCCTTCCCCTGACATCTACATTTTCAGAGACAGTGAGGTCAGTAGCATCTTGTCAATCATTCCCATCCTACCTTAATAAGAGCAGGGCTGGGTGTGATGCATAAGGCTGTAATTCAACCTCTTGGGAAGCTGAGATAGAAGGATAAATAGTAGCAATAGTGTTAGTCGTCGTAGTAAGAATAGTAACACCTGAGACAGTACCTCTTTCCTGTATCCTCTACAATGAGTAAAATGAGGGTTTATCAACTATTATCTTCCAGAATTGAGAGAACAATGGCAAAGACATGCTACCACACCTCCTACCAATTTTAGAATGGGGTAAAGAGTTTGGAGGAAAATTGAAAGGAGGGGGTTTGGTCAAAGGGGGATTGTTTGATGCTCATATATTCAGTAAGCTTATGATTTTGTGGTGAGCCACGTTCATACCTATCCTGGGGTGGTGTATCAGTTGGACACATCCAGGAAAATTGTAGGTTGAGGCAGGAATAATAATGGACATTTTTCTTAGATTGTTTTTCCTATTATTCTAGTTATTAGAGGAGATAAAATCCAACTCTAAGTGTCTTTCATCTGGGACTTTCATGCTTCCTTTTATCTGGGACTACCACTCTATTCTGCATCCATGGATAGCTTACCACATACATAGAGAAGATAAGAGATCCATGAAGGAGGGAAAAATAGATTTAATTCAAATCTACCAATCACCACTACCGCCATGATTCTTCACCACAGTAAGTCCGCTGTTCTCACGGTTGTAGTCTGAGCTATATTCTTTGCGATGGACACCCCGGGTGTTGTCCTCGGGCTGCACTCGCAACGGCACATTTCCCTTTCTGACAAGAAAGTAAATGCTGTCTTGGTCTACCGGGTGGACCAACTGCAGTGCAGCTGTAGCCCTTCGCATCCCTGGACGAAGAGGATGGCGAAGTTGAGCTGACTCATGGATCTTTCTCCACTCTTTGGGGACGCCCAAGATTGAAGTCTGATCCCAGTTTGTTATTTTAATTTTTTTTTTTCCTCTCAGCTACAGTCATGGGACAAAGGGGCAGATACATTGGCGGATAGGGGCGGGCACCGGTAAATGTGGCCACATAGCAGTGTAAACCTGGCCCCATAACAGAGTTGCGGGAACTTCTGCCAGCGAACCGGCAAATAAAAGTTACTTTATCTCCAAGCTTTCTACTAAAGTTCTAACTAAACCCTTCTCCTTCCCCACTTCTGCGTCTCCACGTGCAACCTTTTCTGTCCGACTTCCGCTGGCAGTGGGCGGGCTTAAGTGGGCGGACTTGGGCGGTTTCTATGACTCACCCTAACTCACCTTAACTCCACCCACTCATTCTCAAACTGCCTTGAGAAACACAGACAGGTCTGGAAGCGGCTAAGATCCATGCAAATAAATTTACAGTAGTCAGGATGGCTCTTAAACTGGAAGCAGTTTTTGAGAGGAACGACGCCCCTAATCCCATCTACCTGCTTTTTTTATAATAAGGGAAAGTCTGGAATGTAAGGATTTGATCCCTAATTACGTCATCAGCCTTTGCCGGCTTCCCAGCCTAAAAAGAGGGTGAGCCCTTTGTGGGCTCTCTGTCCCCTCTCCTCTCCGCTCCTTCCTCCCGTCGGCTCCCCTCTCTCCCTCCCCCCTTTGTGTCTCTCTGTCTCTGTTTCTCTCTCTCTCTCTCTCTCTCTCTCTCTCTCTCTCTCTCTCTCTCTCTCTCTCTCTTTCTCTCTCTCTCCCCTCTCTCTCCCCCCAATAAAGCTCTAAAAAGGTAACCATGGCTATGATTCTTTTAATCAGCACGCTCCAGCCACGAGGGGCAGCGCTGCGGCATAACCAACAAAAACATCTGCAGCTTTATCCATTTTTGAATGGTTTGTGGAGGACTCAAAATAGTATCACTAACGTTCTGCTAAGTGAAAGTCAGATTAATGTGACGTGTCAAATATAAAATATTTTGTTGGCTAGTATTAAAATAGAAACATAGAACAAATTAACATTAAAGATTTTAATTAATTTATGATTTATAGTCAAGGACAGACATGGTCCCTCTAAATACATTCTTCATGTTGGAAACAGCATTTATAAATTAATAGTTACAATTGACTGTAAATAATTGGGAACGTATGAACTCACTTCTGTGTGGAGTATTCCTTTTCACTTGTGAAGATATGTCACTGTGATTGGGTTAATAGAGAAACTGACTGGCTGGTGGCTGGAGGTTAGGCAGGAGAACCAGACTAAGGACACTGGGAAGAAAAGGGGTGGGAGAGAGGAGTTGCCAGCCAGACACAGAGAGGAAACAGGAGGTGCAAGATGAAAGAGAGGTAACACCATGTGGCAGAATGTAGATTAATATAAACGGGTTAATTTAAGTAGTAAGTGTTAGCTAGTAACAAGTTTAAGCTATTGGCCAAGCATTTATAATTAATATTAAGCCTCTGTGTGGGTTATTTGGGAACTGGCAGGCAGGTAAGAAAAGTCCATCTACACTTCTATAGTATCAAATGAACATTTTATTATTGTAGTGTTCATTTGAACTTCGTTTACTACAACACAGGTAAGCTTTGAACTATTCATGGGAGGTAACTAAAGGCTGGCTTCTTCTAGAAAAGTCCGTAGAACTGGTTGGTTGTATGAACACGAAAACCACAGTTTGTTTGTTGGGTTTCTCTATGGGGCCATTGCACTCATGAGTGTTCCACTGATGCCTCCACACTTTTGTGTGGGAAGGAACAAGCACCTCTTGTCTTCAGCACCTTTATCATTGGGTACTCATAAAACTCCTTAGCTAAAGACTTAGCAAGGTGGCAGGAGAAGCAGCAGGAGATGCAGAATTGTGAATTTGAGGGGGATGTCAGGAGACAAAGGCCAAATGCTAATAAAACATTTCAAAGACAGTGAAAACCAAGAGAACCAAAATCAAAATGCCTTCAAAGTTCCTAAAACGAACAAAATACTGACCAAAATGCCTTTAGACATCCGGAAGCAAGCAAACAAACCAAGCCAAACCAAAATGCCTAGACCAAAATGCTCTCAGAGCAAAGAAACAAATGAGATACTTTTAACAAAATACTTGGAAAGCAGATCAAAGTAGGATCCTCTTGTCTATCGAAGTAGCTCCTTCCTAACCAGCTCAGTTTTTTGTTTTGTTTTGGTTTTTGGTTTTTGGTTTTTCGAGACAGGGTTTCTTTGTGTAGCTTTGCTCTGGAACTCGCTCTGTAGACCAGGCTGGCCTGGAATTCACAAAGATCCTCCTGCCTCTGCCTCCCCAGTGCTGGGATTAAAGGCGTGCGCCATAACCGCCCGGCCCTAACCAGCTCTGAATAAGCAAAATGAACCACTGACCAAATTTAGGGAAGTCCAGAGTCCTAAAAGAATTCACCAACAATCCACTAAGGAAATAACAGCAGATGGCCTGCATTCAGTGGGTTCATACAGTCACCTGGCTTCCTCTCAGGTGATTTATTCAATGAAAAGTGGATCATTCTCGACATCCCACATTGCAGCGCCATACTTGATGAAGCAAAAACCACATCTCTCATCTTGAAGGGTATAAGAGATAGTTTATTCTGGAGCCATTTTGAGTAACCGTGACCTAGGAACACAGATTTAGGTTACCCCAAACTCCACGTTGCAATGTGGAAGCAGTTTCATGAAGTTCTTATAGTTCCATGAACAAAGGAAGTCATAAATCAAGACAAGTTTAACAATTGATGAGCACATCAGAGATGGAGGTATGTGGGGAGCTGTTCTATTCATCTAAGATCCTATCTGGTGACATCTGGCAGAAGTTAGTGGTCTGCTAAGCTAATAGATTCCAAAAGGGTTATTATCTATTGTCACAAGGTGTTAATTGCGACACAGTGGGACAAAGAATGGCTGTTTTGGAGGGCCAAATTTAGAGGGCTGGAATTTGGCCCAAGATAAGGTAATTAACTCCTGGACCTGCAACATTCCAATCTCTCCACAGTCCTGAAATTCTAATCCGCCACTCAGCCTCTGCAGATCCTTTCGGGAGTTGTCGTTCACAGTAGGATGGCTTAGTGAGATACTTAGGCCCTGTGAGCCTGCATTTTGGGTTCTAGTGGTCCCTAAAACAGTATCTATCTTTATGTCCTTGTCAGCTAACCTACAAGATTATCTTGGCACGCTCTCACACCCACCCGGTGTCTTTATCTGTCTCTCAGAACGTGGGAGATACACAGAGAATAATCTTCTTTCCGCTAGTTCAGACCTCATACTTCATATCATGCCTGGATCAAGCTGTTACACTCACTCTTAAAGACCTCCAGCACCAGATCACAGTTCCTCCTAGTCTGTGCTTTAGGCAGGACTTGCAGGTATCCGGTTTCTAAAACAAAACAAAAAAAAAAAAAAACAAAAGGGTCCGGTTCGGATTGGCTGATCTAGGAAGAAGGACAGAGACTTCACCCAATCACAAAACTAGAATTTTCATTGTAGTCTCCTCCCTAAAATCCTAGTAACAGGGCTGCTTGTTTTTTTTCCCTTAGAGAAGGTCAGCCTGGGGTTGCTATGGAGACAGGACGCTGCAACCTGTATAGCCTGTAGAACCCAGAAATTGATTGCTTAGGAGATCTCAGCAAAACTCCGTATTGCTTCCTTCCTTCCATATCTTCACTCTCCCTTCAGCCAGAATCTTTGTTTTTATTTTTGACTCCTATGGAAAACTCTACTTCTCTGAAGCAAGAAAAAGAAAACCAAGAGCCAGAGGAAGCAGAGCAGCTATGGGAAGGAGCATCAGTAGCTTCTCCCCAGGATCCTGGTCCCTCATCACCTGAGTACCGGGAAGAGGAGCAAAGGTCAGACACTGAACCCCAATACAGAATGAACCCCTCTTGGGGCCGCCAGTCTGGAGCCAGCCCGTCTCTGGAAGACCTCACTGGACCAGGATTGCGGTCCTCCCCTCCTCTGCTTCCTCCGGAGTTTCATGCCACTCCTTTCCTGACCGCACCTACACAGGACCCTGTAACTTCATCACAAGCAGAGAGGGTCCCGAGTGGGATTCTTGACACTGCGACACCTCATTCTGATCCGTGGGAACCATATGCTGCTGCAAGACAATTAACTTCTCACTACACGAGCCAAGCAGAGGGAAGCACCTTCCCAGGGTCTCCGCCACCCCAGCCTGACCTGTGTGGGCCAGGCGATGCCAGCCGTAACAAGTCCAAGCCCAGCGGGCTGAGATATGACCTTCTACCGGAGGAAGACTCCAACAGTAACTGTGACCCAGACCAGCCCGAGTTTAGGGCCGATGAAGCAGCTCCCAGTATGCTTGAGGTGGCCATTCAGAATGCAAAGGCATACCTGCTGAGTACCAGCAGCAAGTCTGGTTTAAACCTGTAAGTATCACAGGGGTTCGGGGAAGGACAGTTAGACAAAGCAGGACAGGGGCAGAGTGAGGTGAGTGTCTCTGTGAAAACATGCTGGAGATGAAAGAAGATAGAATTGGAAAGGCTTTCATCTGAAAAAGAAAAATTACTGGGTGTGGTGGCCTAGGCCTTTAATCTCAAGACCTAGGAGGGGAAGTAGAGGCAGGCAGATCTCTGTTATAGGTCTGCCTGGTCTACACAGAAAGTTCCAGGTCAGTCAGGGCAACACGTTGGACTCTATCTCAAAAACAAACAAATAAACAAAGAAGAGAAAATACAAATAACTGAGTTAATGAGATAATTGTGTCAAACACTTAAATCCACTGCTGACCATTCTTTCAGGTCTTTGAAGACCCTAGTCACACAATCTGGGTATATTTTGTTTGTTTGGGGTCTCATTGTTGTTTGTTTTATTTAATTTTGACTTGAAGGGAATTATAAAGTCATGAAATCTAAGCATCTACCCAGGGTGCTTGTAAAATAGAATGCCTACATTGACCATGTGCACTCCTGCAACCATTCCAGGACTTGTGTAGGCTGACTTTAAGCTCAGTCCCTGGACAGTGCTGGGGTGACTGCCCACCCTGGTTTCCTTAGGTCTGTCCTGCAATGTGAGCACTGGAAGTTCCACGTCCTGTGTTCTACAGGAAACCAGAAAAACTGGCTATTTAAAATCATTCTAGTCTCTCTTTTAAAAGTGTGGTAACCAGCTGTCTGGGTATGTTCTTGACATCTCATTGTGGCTTTAATGTGAGAACTCATACTAGTGTAGGTTTTTAGACATTTTTGCTTCCGGGATTATATAATTATAGATGAACTTTGTGGCTAGAAGCAACACTAGAAAACATCAAATGGAAATGGGGGTGGAAGAGATGGTCGGATCTTTTAGAAGACCCACGTTCAATTCCTAGTTCACAATTGTCTGTAACTCTGGTTTTAAGGGTTCTGAAACTCTCCTCTGGCCTCCCTGGCATCAGGCACACAGTTGTTACACAGACTTATGTGCAGGCAAAACATACATACATGTTTTAATAAGTGTCAATAAATTTTTTAAAATAAAGAAAACATCAAGTCAGGTTGTTCTTTTTCAATATGAAGGACCTGACTCAGAAACTCATGGAGGACTTCATTTGCTTGATTCTCAATTTGTTTCATTCCTCATTACTCTTCTCCAGTCATAAGAAATAGTCAGTTCCCATGATCTCTCTGCTGAGGAGGCTTTTTCCCTCAGTCTTTGCTTAGTTAGCTCTTGACCCTTCAGAACTCAGCTGGCACAAAACTCTCCTACAGTAGTGTATGTTTTTATTTCATAGTACTTTGTGACAGTTATAATTTTATAAATTTATATGACATTCATAATTTTATAAATGCTTATGAACTTATATTTTGATGCCTGGCCCTCGCACTGGGTATCATCAGCCTCCAAAGTATGAGTAGATAGCAGTAGGAACTAGAGGCTACATCTTGCAAATACAATGTGGGTGCACGTGAGTACTGGAAACCCAACTTGAGTCCTCTCAAAGAGCAGGAAGAACTCTTAACCACTACATAACACAATGTCGTAAAAATAGTTTATTTTTAATTATGTATCTATGTGTGGGAGTGTGCTTATAAATGTGGGTGCCCATGGAGGCGACAGACATTGGATCCCATGGAGTTGCATTCAGTGTTTACTGACAAAAACAGGATACAATGCAATAGATTTTGATGATATTGGAAACAGATTGTCAAGAGGCATAGGCCACTATTTCTCCATCCATCCATCCATCCATCCATCCATCCATTCTTATTCTGTAAATCAGCATTGTGCTAGAAGATAAGTATTTAGTAGTGTGTAAAGTCCATGCAGTCTCTATAAATCTGGTGCTTGAAAACCACAGACTATGAGTTATGAACAATGTATAATTAATTAATGGTAAATGAAGTTTTGCTAATATAATTGTGAAATAGAGTAGAACAAAATGTTATAATCACCACTCCAGAGGAAGGCCACATGTCTAAGAATATTTGGGCAGCACACATTGGCCCTGATGGAGGGGGAAAAAAAAAGACACAAAGTTGAGTTGGTGAATCTGGGAAGAGTTGGGAGAGAGAAGGTAAATATGATTAAAACACATATAAAATTCTCCAAAAACTAACAAAAATAGTTTAAAACAAAAGAAAAAATCAAATAATTTGTTAACTTGTTTTTTACTGTATGTAGGTAGATAGCAATATGAAATGCTTTCTTTGGGAGCCTAAAAACATTGAAGCAAATCGTTACTTTAAAAATATAATGTAGCGTGTGGAGACAGGGCTCAGTGGTTAAGGGCACTAGTTGCTCTTGCAGAAATCCAGGATTCAGTAGCCAGGACCCACATGGTGGTAGCTCACAACCATCCTTTAATCCCAGTTCTAAGGGATCCAAAAATGTCTGACCTCCTCAGGAACCAGCATGCAAATGGTACATATACATACATGCATGCAAAATACTCACATGCATTTTACTTAATAGATCTTTTTTTAAAGATGTAGGGGCTGGAGAAATGGCTCGGCAGTTATGAATGTGTACTGCTCTTGCAGAGGACTAGAGTTTGGTTCTCAACACTCATGTTAGGCAGCTCAAGAGCACCTGCAACTCAGAATCCAGGAGATCTGGCATGTTCTAGTCTCCAAGGGCACGTGCTTTCACACGTACCTACCCACATGCAGACATACTTGGAAAATTCTTTAAAATATGTAATATGGTAAGAACACAGCTCTTAAGGGATTAATAGGATAATATCAAATAACATCAGATTGTATTTGGTGAGGGCAAGGATGGGGAACAGGAAATAATTAAGGTAAGAGGGAAAAATGTTCATCACTGTTAGTATATAGCTAAGAGGTTTCAATTTCAGAAATGAAATGTGAAAATAGCTGATGTGTATTATATATCCTGATGCTATGTTTTCCTTTACTACCTTAAATATCCACCTCATATCAGAGGATTTACTAGAGAAAATTCTAGAGTATGTACTATCTGGAGTGGTAGAAATTAACCTCTCTTCAAAATCACTTAAGATTTCAAATTTTTAACTTCCCCCAAACCCAACTGAATTTGCATGAAAAATTTTTAAGTGTTCATGATATATATAAATTTTCTCTGTTTGGGTAGATATGATCATCTTTCTAATGTGCTGACCATGATATTAGACCAGCGTCCTGCAGATGCTGTTGACATCATTGAAAATATAAGCAAAGATGTAAAGGTGGCCAATTTTAATAAAAAATTAGATACACTCCACAATGAAAATGAGATGCTCCCAGCATATGAAATAGCAGAGAAGCAGAAGGCTCTTTTTCTTCAGGGACAGTTGGAAGGAATTGATCCAGAACTGGAGGAGGAAATCGTAAGTGATCACTAACTATCTCAACACTATTACTGAGCCTGGGAATCTCAGGGATGAGTGGCATTGGCTTCATGAATATACTATTTTATAGATCTGTAAATAGTAGTAAGTTATTGCCAAATAGCTTGATAGTACTAATGAGCACTGGAATCTCAGGGATGAAAGAGTTTGCTGATGAGCACACCAACTCTTTTTATAGCTCTGTAAATAGTATGTGAATCAGATTTTTCTATATCCTTTCAAGCCTTCCAGTGCATTTCACTATGATCATTTGGTGACTTCTGTGTCAGTAAGTGGTATGAATTTTTCATCATTTTACGAGACCTTTGTCATGCGTGATGTCTGTCATTTTTTTAGAAAGTCACTATTTGGTGCATAATCAGATATGGCATCCACTCTTGATGGATGGATCGAGTCTTCGTCACTGTTGTATTGTTGTGAAGAGATGCCACGAACAAGGCAACTCATAAAAGAAAGCCACTTGATTGGTTGGGGTCTCTCTTACAGTTTCAGAGGTTCAGTCCGTTATCATCATGGCAGAAACCATGGCAGTACACATGGTGCTAGAGCAGTAGATGAGAGCCACAACAGATGGCAGACATTCTCAGGAATACCTTCAGAAAGAAATGCCAGTATTAAATATAGGAATGGGGCTCTCGGCTGTCTAAGGCAGCTTCACTAGGTCAGGTTCTACACCCCGATACAGGAGGTGAGTGAGAAGACACATAGCCGTTTTGAGTCTGGAGCCTGACCCCCCCTTGACCAAGCATCTTCCTAATAAAGGGTCAGGCTACCAGCTGTGACATACGGGGGCTGAGTTACAGGATGAAGAGTACAGCTTCCTATCAGGGCCAGAGAGAGGGTAAAGGCTCCCGCTGTCATGCTTGAAGGCCCCGCTGGGCTCAGTCCTGGAACCTGCATGCTTAAGGACAGAACCAACCCCAGCAAATTGTCCTTTGACCTCCACAGTTGTGCTCCTGACCCCACTGTGTGGTCAGTGAGCAGGGCCAAGAGCAAGGGACACTCTCTACACGCCAGGGAAAGAACTTTGCAATCTTATATCACAAGTGAGGATTTTAAATGTGTTACATTATATTAGCCAGGCCAGGTGGCTTTAATCCCAGCACTCAGAGGCAAAGGCAGACAGATCTTTGTGAGTTCAAGGCCAGCCTGGACTAGAGAGTGAATTCCAGAGCAGCCACGGCTATATTCAATCAAAACCAACCAACCAAACAACCAAAGGAAAAAAACTCAAAAAGTCCTTACTTTTATTTTGACACCACAATGGGAAAATATAAATAATAGTAAGTCACTTGTAAGAATGATGAGTGCTCATAACTGCTCTATGTGAGTTAAGACTGTCTGGGAAGCATTCTGCTTCAGTTAAGGCTCTTCCATACTTCCCTTTGGTCTTGTAAATGCTATTCTCTGGTCCTTTAGCACCCTGTGTTCATTTTCCGCTATTCCTTTTATAGAATTATGTTTATTATTTCAAATGCTGTTATTTACTATATAGACTGTCAAGTGCATTTGTATTTTTAAAGTGTAGATCATGCCAAGCACCTCAAAAAATGGTTTCCTTTTTTATCCTTCCCATTATTTTACATGTTACTATACAGATTGTTATCTACCTGGCATACATGTAATGCCACGAATGCAGTAATATTTTAATGTATTTAATGACAACAAACACAAATGTTTATAAATATGTCTCTGCAAGTTAAACTGTATCTTATTTTAGCAGTGTTCACTATTTTGTATGAAAAATAATGTTGAAAGTTTTTTTCAGATTGAGCCTCACTATATAGCCCTGGCTGGCCTGGAACTTGCTATATAGGTTAGGTTGGCCTCAAACTCAAAAAGATCTACCTGCCTCTGCCTTCCAAGTGCTGGGATTAAAGGTGTGAACCATTATGCCTGGCTTGAATTTTTGTCATTAGTAATTATTAAGTTCCTTTTAAGAATCATATAAAACAAAGTACCTATCATCATATCAATTCGTATAGTACACAACTGGTGTAAGAAGCTTTATGTGTGAGGGAAGAACTAAAGTTTAGGGATTAACACATTTTCATGCATATCTTCAAAAAAAGACGAGTAAAGGAGAAAGTCGAGCTAGTATCAAGACATAAAAAAGAAACAAATATTCCCCTTATGAATAAAAATTTGTATTTGTTTTCCTAGGCAGAAAACTCTCTGCCCAATGTAATGGAGTCAGCTTATTATTTTGAACAAGCTGGAGTTGGTTTGGGGACAGATGAGACATATCGGGTGTTTCTTGCCCTCAAGCAACTCACTGACACACACCCAATCCAAAGATGCCGCTTCTGGGGCAAGATCTTGGGTCTGGAAATGAATTACATTGTTGCTGAGGTGGAATTCCGTGATGGCGAAGATGAAGAGGAGGTGGAAGAGGAGGCGGTAGCTGAGGAGAGGGATGACGGAGAAAGTGAAGCCGGAGAAGGTGAGGAGGATGAATCACCAAAGCCCTTGTATAAGGCCCCACAGGCTATCCCAAAGGAAGACCGCAGAACAGGTACAAACAAGTACGTCTATTTTGTTTGCAATGAGCCTGGAAATCCGTGGGTGAAGTTACCGTCCGTTACTCCTGCACAAATTGTTACTGCAAGAAAAATCAAGAAATTTTTCACTGGGCGGCTAGATGCGGCCATCATAAGCTACCCACCCTTCCCAGGGAATGAAAGCAATTACTTAAGAGCCCAAATTGCCCGCATTTCAGCAGCGACCCATGTCAGCCCTCTAGGATTCTATCAGTTTGGTGAAGAGGAAGGAGAAGAAGAAGAGGTGGAAGGTGGTCGAGACAGCTATGAGGAAAACCCCGATTTTGAGGGCATCCAAGTGGTTGACCTGGTGGAATCTCTATCCAATTGGGTTCATCATGTGCAGTACATTCTTCCTCAGGTAGGGGAGTATTTGGATAGTACATAGACTTGGATTTACTTGTGTTCTGAAATAATTTGCTATACTGTAAATATTGACGTGCATTAATTTTGTCAACAGTTCTTTTATTCTACATGAAGCTTTGATGTTCAAGAACATTAAAAGATTACTACAGAAGTGAAAACCAGTTTTGTACAGCGGTTATATAGAGACTCTGTGCCAGATACACTACATATAACCAATTATGTATGTAAACACATATGATATGATTCTCACCACAACCCCAAGAAGGCTGGGGGATTACCTTTATTTTACAATGATGGGTTGAGGCAGGCAGAGTGGGAGAAATGCTAAAGCAACCTTAGCTGATGTGTTATAGAGTGAGGTGTGAGACAACGGACCCATAGCCCTTCCCCAAAACATCCCTTCACTTCTCCATCACAAGCAGAAAATCTTCACTTCCTTCTAGACCAGAGGTGCTCCTGAGTACTCTAGATAAGAATCAATACCTGAGCAATTAGGACCCCAGTCCTATCACATTTAAAATGTTGTTATTAATAATAATTAGCATTGGAAGGGGATACAAGAGAAGCTAATGGGGGCTGAATGTGATGAAAATACATTATATACTTGTATGTAAATATCACAATGAAATATTATTTTGTTCAGTTACTATATGCTAATAAAAACAAATATTTAAAAGTTACTATGGTCAGGTGATGGTGGTACACACCTTTAATCCCAGCAAGCTGGAGGCAGAGGCAGATGGATCTCAGAGTTCAGGCCAGCCTGGTCTAGAGAGTGAGTTCCAGGACTATCAAGACCACACAGAGAAACCCTGTCTCAAACAAACCAACAAAAAACAAAAAACAAAAACACACACACACAAAACAAACAAATAAACAAAAAGTACTGTGAAGGCCAGATATGTATGATTATAAACCATTTCACCAAGGCTATCGTGGCAATGCCTTACAACTATAAATATTTTAGGAATATTCTATAAATAAGGAAATATAGGAACTGGTCATAAGAATGCCCAGCTAATAAGAGTGCTTGCTGGCCTTCCAGAAGACCCAAGGTTGGTTCCCAGTATCCTTGACAGGAGGCTTACAATGGCCTGAACTCCAGCTCTAGACTATCTCATATCTTCTTCTGACCTCCATAGACACCTGCACACATGTGGTGTGCGCGCACGCGCACACACACACACCTTTAGAACAGAGGGAATTATAATGATAGATTTTTATTGTTTGAGACAGGATCAGATTATGTATTCCTGACTAGCCTGGGACTTGCTATGTAGATCAGGAGAGCCTTGAACACATAGAGATCTACCTGCCTCTTCCTCCTGAATTCTGGACTTAAATGTGTATTCCATCATGCCTGGTTTTAATGATTGGATTTTAAAATGTTAAATGATCTTAAAACCATTCTTACAATTTCTAATCTAAAATAACATATTAATAAAATCAATTAGAACATTTCAAGAGAAATGAAAAAATATGCTTTTTAAAAAATTACCAATTATTTCATTTATATAAAGTACTACAAACTAGTTAAATGTATTGCTGCCATTTCCATTAAGATTCTGTCCATTTTAAAGCAAGCATCCATCTTCAAGTTCTGAAACTCCAAGAAATGGAAAATTATTGAAGTAACTACTACAGGTTAGTTGTTTTTCCTTAAGTAACCCAGATGGAAATAATACTTGGTGAGATACACAGAATGAATAAGCTCAGTGTGAGTACCTGCATCGGCAAGCCTAGCACTATAAAAATGGAGGCAGAAGATTGTTGAAAGTGACCCTGTATCAGAATATTTGGCCAATTTCCCACACAGAGAAGCCTCATCTTGATAACTACCAACCAATATGAATATTCTGACGTTTGTAAGGTTCACATTAATCATTAAACCTTGCAACGTTCATCTCCAGGGTCGCTGTACTTGGTTCAATCCTATACAAAAAAACGAGGAAGAGGAAGAGGAAGAAGATGAAGAAAAAGGAGAGGAGCCTGACTATATAGAACAGGAAGTGGGGCCTCCTCTTTTGACACCCATCTCTGAAGATTTAGGTAACTTTATACAACGGTTAACAAGGACCCATAAACCATATATTACACACATTGTGTAGTAAACACGCAACCATTGGAAACCCTAAGAGGGGGGCAGAGAGATCGGTCTCACCCCTTCTCTCCTTCCTGGGTTCTGGAAGGGTGGGGGTAAAGAGTGCTTTCGGCTGTACTAACATGCTTTGAAAAAGGCTGGTGGTGTACAGAAGAAGCAGGAATGGGCCGTCACTAACTGGAAAGGTTGACGTCGTTCTTGTCTGCCATTCTGTATGCCACAAACACAGGGCATGGCTACGGCAAAATGTCACATGTGGTCTGCAGTTGGCTTCCAATCTGTACTCTATTGTTTCTTCCTATTCTGTTTTGCTTGCAAGTCTTATTAGCCTTTTCCATAGTAATGCATTGCCTTGTCCCTTGGTTATCAAACTATTTCCTGACTACACAAACTTCTCCTTTAGTAAAGTCTTTGTTTAGCAAAAATGTTGATATGTTTGCGTTATATATTTATACATAAGATATATGTATGTATATATGTATACCACATATACAGGCTTAAAATTATATTGGTCCAGAACACTCATAAAATACTCTCTTGATTCATACACCAAGCTGCTGTTGTAACTTCTTATAGCAAATGTTGGTGATTGTTTCATATTTATAAAAATCACTTCAGTTATTGGTAGATTCTTGTCTGTTTTGTTGTTAAGCTTGTAACTTTCTCATTGGGTTCCAGATATTCAAAATATACCCTCTTGGACATCACGGCTGTCCTCGAATCTCATTCCGCAGTATGCAATTGCTGTCCTTCGATCCAATCTTTGGCCTGGAGCATATGCCTTTTCCAATGGCAAGTAAGTATCTGGCTGCTCACAAAGCCACATGTAACCAAACTCAAACAGTTTATATTTTGGTGAGTGCAAAACCAAAGCTAGCTCCACCAGGACAGAAAGCTGGGAAAGGATATATTTACCCACAGCAGGTAAGCAGAATATCAAAATCCATCAAGAATGATGATGTCATTCAGGGAGCCCCTACACTCACCCAGGGTAGAGACACTCCTGAGTATAGTATGCTGGGTTGTAAGCAGTACATTCCCAAGTATATGCAATTAAAAGTCATAATCCGGGAAGGAAAGATATCAGATATGTTTTGAGATATGTTTAGCTGAAGATTAAGTAGCACGGTTTGGGGCTTAAATCCTCGACAGGAATGACTCTGGGCATGCTCAGATAGAACTGTAGATACAAATAAAGGACACGTTGAAAGTGCATTAATATAGGCATTGACTTTGAAGGTGCTAGCCTTGCTTAGTGTCTGACTACTGTAATTATTTAGGCTCTGGAAATTATGTTACTATTGTCTAAATTCATCTTTGGCGTGTTAGATATACAGTTTATGATTTATTAAAATGACTTCTGTAATATAGTAAAGATTAAGTTTAGAGCTAGAGTAATTCAGGGTTGTACTTTTTCACATAATTATCCCATTTATCTATATTGGACATGGTTTTACATCACTCATTTAAGTTAGTGGAGAGTTTAAGGTGCAATTGAATTAGACATTATGTTTGTTGAGTGTTTTGATAAAAGTCATTTAAAATATGCTTTATTTAGGTGATCACTTTCAGGGGCATTAGGATCAAGAGACTACTACAGCTTCCTTTATCCCTTGCTGAGAAAGAACACAGTTCCATTTGTCTTGTTTCTGTTTCTTTCCTAATTAGGGTCAGAAAGCGCCACTGAGCAGGTGAGAGCCGAGCTACATTGGTTAGACTAGCCATTAAAGCAAGCCTCATGTTCAGGCATTAGTTAGCCAACATAAAACACGCTCCATGCACTCTGTGTGTACATGTGCGTGTATGTGAGATGCATTGTTTCTAAGAAAGGAAATTGAGTTGGATGGATGGGGGAGTTTGGAAGGAGTTGGAGGAAAGAATATGATAAAATATATTGTATGAAAATATTTAAAAACCACAGGAAGTCAAAAGTGAAAACCAATGGCCACTGGCATTTGACCATGCTACAGTGAATATATGGACAACACAAATTGGACTTGTGGTTTTGTTTTGTTTTTTTTCACTTTTTTTTTTTTTTGGAGCAGGGAGGTCACAGGGTTAGGGAACCAGACATGGGACTTAAGGACTGGGAAGTGAGTGTAATCAGGGTGCATAATGTGAAATTCCCAAATAATAAAAATATTATACTGAAAAAAGAAAAAAAAAACAAGCAATAGCCAAGCTTTTAATTATTTATCATGATAGCACAAGGAAGAGAAAGTTTTGCCTTTCCCCCCACATTTTTCTCTTCCAAAGATCAAACGGATTTGCAGGAATGTGGGTGTCACAGATATATGGATATCATGAGGTCATCTCATGGGTGGGCCCCACCCTCAGGCCTGAGACAGAACACTAAGAAGGAAAGCTCTTGAGTTAGGAGTGTGTGACTGGCCTTGGGGGCAGAGTTCTTGACTGATACTCCTGTTAGCATAGGGGGTCCGTCAATTGGTTATGTATCACATCTGCTGTGGGATGGGGAATCTTCCTAAGTGGGGTGAGGCCTACAAGGTAAAGCCTCTGCAATTTCCTATGATCAGGCCTGAAAAATAACACATCAATTTTTAGCCATAGCTCTTACTCTTCATCCAGCCAAAGGCAAGCAACTTTTGAACTTTGTGGAAAATGTCTGCAAAAAGTAAAATAATTGAATAACCCAAGGCCCTTTCTTGAGGGAGGTCTAGATATAGGGTGCGTTTTTGACAGACTCTGGCCCTGTTTTTCATAACCAACTTAGCAGTTTAGTACAAATAAATGCTATAAAAAACAAACAAACAAACAAACAAAAAAACCACATGGTTCCAAGATACAATAACAACACATTATTACAATGAAGGGGTCAACTTTTCTTAAGAGACTTGGCTTTATTTTCTTTTCACTTACAGGAAGTTTGAAAACTTCTACATTGGCTGGGGTCATAAGTATAGTGTGGAGGATTACACGCCCCCAGGCCTACCACCAGTCTATCAAGAGTATCCCAGTGGACCAGAAATTACAGAAATGGATGATCCCAGTGTGGATGAGGAACAGGCTTTCAGGACTACACAAGAGGCCATGGTCCATTCAGCTGAGGAGAGTGAAGGAACTGAGGATGAAGATGACGATGATGATGATGATGACTAGCACAAAATCAGCCCAGTCTTATGTGGCACCCACCCCCATACACACACCCACACACACACATACACACACACACACACACACACACACACACACACACACACACACAAATCTTCTATGGGGGACCAATTTTATATATACATACATATATACTGGAAATACAGATATGTTGGAGGTGATGGTGCAAAGTATCATCCCTTTAAAGTTATCAAATGGGGAGGGGTTGTGGAGAGATGGCTCAGTGGTTAAGAGAAGTTTTGCCCTTGCTGAGGACAGTTCAGTCTCCAGCACCTAAGTCAGTGACTCGAGGAATTCCTATGTCTTCTTCTTCCGCCCTCCATGGGTACTACTGCACATGTGCACATCACATCAAAATCAATCTTTTTGTTTGTTCGTTTTTTGAGACAGGGTTTCTCTGTGGAGCTTTGGAGCATGTCCAGGAACTCACTCTGTAGCCCAGGCTGGCCTTGAACTCATAGAGATCCACCTGCCTCTCTGCCTCCTAACTTCTGGGATTACAGGCATGTGCCACCACCACCCGGCTTTCAAAATCAATCTTTAAAAAAATATTTTAAAAGCTAGATGTGGTAAGACACATCTTTAATCCCAGCACTTGGGAGGCAGAGCCAAAATCTCTTTGAGTCCAAGGCCAGCATGGTCTACATGAGTTCTAGGACAGCCAGGATTACATAGAGAGACCAAGTCTGGAAAATAACAACAAAAAACATATGAAATTGGAGACTTCATATATAGAATTGTCAGCATTTACAGAAAGTTGCCCAGTGGATTTTCCAGAAGCTCATGTGATCATATCACTGTTAGAATAGCTACAATCAAGGTAATTAACACTTAAGTAATCTTGATTTGAAAAGATCTCAATTTTTTACTCTTCTGGACAGGGTTTCCCTATGTAGCTCTGGCTGTCCTGGACAGCTTTGTAAACTAGGCTGACCTCAAACTCACAGAGATCCACCTGCCTCTGCCTAACCAGTGCTGAAATAAAAGGTGTGAAACACAGTGTTGTTGTTTTATTTTACTCTTTTGGAGGGCCCACCACCCAGCTCCCAAATAAGTCACACATGGAGGTTTATTCTTAATCATGAATGCCTGGCCTTAGCTTGGCTTGTTTCTTGTCAGCTTTTCTTAACTTTAAATTATCCCTTCTACCTTTTGCCTCTGGGCTTTTTACCTTTCTATATTTCTGTATACCTTTCATTATTTCTTACTCTGTTGCTGGGTGTGTAGCTGGGTGGCTAGCCCCTGGAGTCTTCCTCCTTCTCAGGCTTTCTTCTTTTCTCCCAGATTTCTCCTTTTATATATTCTCTCTGCCTGCCAGCCCCGTCTATCCTTTCTCTTGACTTGCTATTGGCTGTTCAGTTCTTTATTAGATCATCAGATGTTTTAGACAGGCAAAGCATCACAGCTTCACAGTTAAACAAATGCAACATAAACAAAAATAACACACCTTAAGATAATATTTTACAACAACAATACTCAAATTTAATTTCTAATATGGCAAGTACTGAAAGTTATAATTCACAATGCCTTTTGGAAATGCCTAGATTTTGAGTGTCAATGGATATGGAATTAAAACATTGATAACCAGGGGCTGGAGAGATGGCTCAGTGGTTAAGAGCACTTGTTGCTGTTGCAGAGGACCTGGGTTCAGTTCCCAGCATCCACATGGTAGCTTAAAACCATCAGTTCTAGGGGATCCAATGCCTTCTTCTGGCCTCTTTGGGTCACACACACACACACACACACACATACACACACTCATGCTATAGACAGGCAAAATAATCATGCACATAAAAGTCCAACAAACAAATCTCTAATCATTAACCTAAAGCAAGTATTTAGCCTCTGCCAGAACTGGAGTATATATTCTTAAATCTGTAGCTCCGTATGCTGGAGCCAATGGTACTGTGTGCGGGAATATTGTGCATGCGCATCCATCCTCTTTCCTGGGTGAGTAATGACAATTCCAGAAACAGAGTAAAAGCTGTACAGTATTAAAATTTTAGAGCTTGTATTTTCCTCAACTTCTCCACCAAACTTCTTGCTCATCATAAACTAGTTGGTGGGAAAAGCATTACAGAGATGGGAGGTGATGATATCCAGACACTTTAGACTTACATGTTCCCACTCTAATAAAACATTTTCATTCATTAAAAAGGAACTTGAAATTTTATTTGTATTATATGTGTGTTTTGCCTACATGTATGTAAATGTACTAGGTATATGCCTGATTCCTACCAAGGTCAGAGGAGGGTGTTGGATGCCTTGGAACTGGAGTTATAGGTGGTTATGAGACACCGTGTGAGTGCTGGAAATTGAACACAGGTCCTCTTGCAAGAGCAAAAAGTGCTCTTAACCACTGAGCCAACCTTTCAGCCCCCAGCATTTTAAAATCTAAATGTACTAGACATCATGAGATTATGAATAAAATCTTGGCACTGTTCCTGAACATTGCTTTTATTGGAGAGGGATTATAAAAAGGAAAATATAATGTGGGGTCCCATAGATCAGTGCTTCTCAAACTCTATACTCAAGGACCAGTTAAAAACAACTCTCTGGGGTTCCGCATTTCGGCTCTCCGGAGTGTGGGAGGCAGATCGGCCGGACTCTGCCGTGTGTGCTGGTTCGAGGCAGCGGCTGGACCCCGACCCCAAGGCCGGGCCCTGAAGCTTCGTCGGCCCTGCTTAGCCTCGGACCGCCCTCCGCTTCCCGGTGCCCGGCGGGGCGCCGAGTCTGACTGGGGCCGCGGCCCCTCGGGCTAGCGAGGATGAGCTTCCTCTTCAGCAGCCGCTCTTCGAAAACATTCAAACCAAAGAAGAATATTCCTGAAGGCTCCCATCAGTACGAACTCTTAAAACATGCAGAAGCCACTCTGGGAAGTGGCAATCTGAGGCAGGTTGTCATATTGCCAGAGGGAGAGGACCTCAATGAATGGATTGCTGTTAACATTGTGGATCTCTTCAATCAGATCAACATGTTGTATGGAACCATTACAGAATTCTGCACTGAGGCAAGCTGCCCAGTCATGTCTGCAGGTCCCAGGTATGAATACCATTGGGCAGATGGCACTAATATTAAAAAGCCAATCAAGTGTTCTGCACCAAAATACATTGACTATTTGATGACTTGGGTTCAGGATCAGCTTGAAGACGAAACCCTTTTCCCTTCGAAGATTGGTGTCCCGTTTCCCAAAAACTTCATGTCTGTGCCAAAGACTATCCTGAAGCGTCTCTTCAGGGTTTACGCCCATATTTACCACCAGCACTTTGACTCCATGATGCAGCTGCAAGAGGAGGCCCGCCTCAACACCTCCTTTACGCACTTTATTTTCTTTGTTCAGGAGTTTAATCTGATTGACAGGCGTGAGTTGGCACCACTTCAGGAATTAATTGAGAAGCTTGGATCTAAAGACAGATAAATGTTTCTTCTAGAACACAGTTGCCCTCTCGCTCTATCTACCACAAGCACCCTCTCATTGCTGTGTGGTGTGGACTAGTGATACTGAACTATAAGAAAGCAGGATCAAAAGACCCATTGTTGTCTGCAGAGAAAATTGTCCCAAAGGTAGGTTGGCCAGAGAGCTTCAGAACAAGACCTGTATGGCACAGCCAGATTGGAGGTGCTGTGTGGCCACCCGTCCTTTAGTGTCCTCTGTTGTAACCTTAGGTTAGCCTGTAGTTTGTTGCTGATCTTTTGTTCAAGAAAGTGATTGAAGCCGCAAAACAACAACAACAAAAAAAAAAACAAAACAAACAAACAAAAAAAACCCAACTCTCTGAGGCAGAGAACTGGCTGAGGATAAGAGCACTTCTCGCTCTTGCAGAGAACTACAGCTCAGTTCCCACATCTCACATTGGGTAGCTAACAACCACCTTTAAGTTCAGCTCCAGCAGATTCGATACCTCTTGTAGCTTCCACAGGCTATACATACCCACAAATAAAAATAAATCCTTAAGAAATTATGAATTGGCCGGGCGGTGGTGGCGCACCCTTTAATCCCAGCACTTGGGAGGCAGAGCCAGGCGGATCTCTGTGAGTTCAAGGCCAACCTGGTCTACAGGACAGGTACCAAAATTACACAGAGAAACCCTGTCTCAAAAATAAAATAAAATAAAATAAAATAAAATAAAATAAAATAAAATAAAATAAAATAAAATAAAAAATAAATGAATCAATTGTGTTACATTTAGAAAGCAATCAGCAATTCACACTTTTCCACCTTGTCATAGAATGGGACTTTGGAGATCACTGGTCTACACTTTTGAGTGACACTGTGGTAAATCAGGGGTGTCTACTCCACATTTGAGTAGCTCTGAAGTTCATAAGAGCCACCGCACAGAACGCTATGGTGAAGGGCTCCGAGCAGCAGGGGATGCATTTTGGCAAGTGTGTGTGTGTGTGTGTGTGTGTGTGTGTGTGTGTGTGTGTGTTGGCGGGTGTTGAACCTGCAGAGAGGCAAGCAGAAGCTGGCTAGTGTAGGAAGGCTGGTGCCATGGCTCCAGGGATTGATCTGACAGAGGTGAGGGAACGAAGAAATGACAGACACACAGGAAAACTGGGATGGGAAAACTGGGCTCCCTGATGGAGAAACCTCAGCAACCCGCAATCTCAGTGTCTTTATTGTTCACAGCTGAACATGAGGCAGGTTTTTGTACATGAGGAGAAAGGTTATTGTATGCACCTGAACAAGGAGGCAGGTTTGACTAATCTTGGTAGACATAGAAGTCTCTGTAGGGTATCAGTCTTCAGACCATAAACATGGGATGGGTGTGAGAAGGCTGGAAGTTTTTTGCACTCACTGTTAATATTCACACTCAGACCCCAGGAAGGTTTTGCCACCATGCCGAGCTTCACCCAGGGAAGGCTTAGCCATTCCAATGAGGCTGAGACACTGGTCCTTGATATGGGCATGGCCATGTCAACAATACACATTCACTCAGGACTTCACTGACTTTCCTACAGGCTGGGTTTTATAAAGCAGCAAGAAAGAGTACTGAACTAGGCCACACAAACACATGTAACGGTTGAACATTTTGGCTTCAGTGTTAAAGACAAATTATAGAGAATTATGACAGGGAGACTCAGTGGGAGGCTGGAGGACTGAAATTTATGTAAAAACCTTCAATCAGGGTTTTTGTTTGTTTGTTTTTTTTTAAGTAGAAACCTTTTTAAATTGCTCAGTATCCATTTCTTCTGGGGACTTCTGTTCCATACCAATCAGATGTACTCTGTTTATAATCTGAAATTTAAGCATTATACAACTTCTAACTTGATTGCTCCTGCTTTAATAATTGACACCAAATTGTAGCCTCTACTTGATTTGGTTCCAAGCCACTTCTCTAAGTTACCAACAGATTCTGTGAGTTTCTAAGTCTTTCAATAATTCCCTTGTTTATTGGGCAGAGTAAGAAGATTCTCGTGTACACGCATACAAGGGATGTCTGACCAGAATCTTGCACTCCTCTTACAGGACACATTAAACCAGAAGGCATTCATCAGAGATGTAGGGTTAGTGGAAATGTTTAACAAGAGAATCCTTGGGTTTAGAGCTGGTTAGATATTAAGGCGATTACTACATTGAGGAGGGCCTCTCATTATATGGTAATAGAAGTGCTCCCCCACTTAAAAAACAAAAACCCCAGCTCATCTGTTCAGTTTAGACTCAAGTGGTAGATCCAGTTATTGAGTTGATTGGAACAGAAGAGTTCTGACCTAGTCAGGGATCAGTCATTTGGTGGATTATCTGAAGTCACTCTTGGAGAACATTGGGGGAAGTAGGTCACCGTGGGTGTGCTCCTGAGCGTATAGCTTGTTCCTGGCTACTTCCTGCCTCTCCCTCTGCTTTCTGGCCACCAGCAAGGCAGGGGCTCTTTTCTAGCAGCACCACAGCCTACAGCCATGGTGTTCTGCCTCACCAGAGGCTCTCGTGTGCCTGTCACAGCAATGAAGCCCTGATGAACATCCATGTGCCTGTCACAGCAATGAAGCCCTGATGAACATCCATGTGCCTGTCACAGCAATGAAGCCCTGATGAACATCCATGTGCCTGTCACAGCAATGAAGCCCTGATGAACATCCGTGTGCCTGTCACAGCAATGAAGCCTTGATGAACATCCGTGTGCCTGTCACAGCAATGAAGCCCTGATGAACACAACCCTGGAAAATCCAGTCTGGGCTCCATCTTGTTATATTCTTGGACTAATCCCTAATCTCTTAGTGAGTCAGCTTCCTTCATGGGGCTAATAATAGTACTTGCCTCAAACAAATATTTTAAAAGTAAATGTATTAATAGATGTTAAGTACTGAGAGTAACTCATATAAGTAACGACCCAATTTATATGAGCTTATAACTATAAAACAAGTTTCTGAGACATGGACAAGAAATCAAAACCAACAACACAAAGTATTTTATTCAACTAATTACTAGACAATGAAGTACTAAGAAGTATAACTTAACAGGCATTTACAACTTAAATATTATATCAAGGACTTACATGAAATCAAATTCTTCAACTATATCAGGGTTCTATATCAGAAAAAAGATCAGTACAAAATCACCGAAATATTTCACTCAAGGAATCTTCTCCGCTGTAAACACTTGAGAAGCCTGTTTTCTGGCCTTGAAAAAGAATTGAGAAGAAAGCAGCCTGTGAATTATAATCTAGAAATTAATTACATATGCTACGTTATCATTCTTTCAATTTAATTTATCATTTTATCTGTGCACACGTGTGTGCACACATGCACGGAGCTCAGAGCACACCTACAGAAGTCAGATCTCTTTATCCCAGGTGGACCCTGAGGTTAGTTTGTCAGGCTTGGCAGCAAGTACCTTTGACTGCTGAGCCATCTTGTCAACCCTGTAGTTTATAATTTTAATGCACAAAATAAAACCTGGATTTTTTTCCAAGATAACAATGAAAAGTCCTAGTGGAAAATTATGGCCTAAAATTTAAAAAATCAGTACTACATATTTTAAAAGTCAAGTCATAAAGAAACTTCTAGATAAAGAGAAAGTAGAATGAAACAGAATGTTATGCACTGTGTTACGACTGTGTCAAATGTGAAAATGCTAGCTCACAAAGAAATATAGATGGGAGGAGGTGTAAGGAACACCAGCGGACCAAAGAAGACGCGAAAAGGAAGACAGAGCAACGAGAAAAGAACCTTTGAAAAACTTAGCTACTTTGTTAGTACCCTAACCACGTCTCTTCAAAAATCCTTTAATCCCACCACTCAGGACGCAGAGGCAGGTGGATCTGTGAGTTCAAGGTGGGCTTGGTTTACCTAATGAGTTCCAGGATAGCAGAACTACAGAGTGCAACTCTGTCTCAAAAGCAAAACCAACAACAACAACATAACCCCCCTTATTTATTATGAGTTAGTATTCCAGCCTTGGGGTGAGGGAGAGTCAGCTTTCTTTCAGGGTACGGCCCCTGGTAGGCTGACCGTGTCCCCATGGCTGGTCTCGTACCCAGGACTATATGAGCACAAACTGGACTCTGTGGGTTATGAAGACAAAAGTGCAGGATGGTGGTGTGGTGGGAGTGGATCTGGAGGAGTTGGGGGAATAGAGGGAGGAAAACATCATCAGAATATATTATATACACATAGAAAATTCTCATAGAGTTAATAAAATACTAAAAGAAAAAAGGAAATTTCATTCACTGTGCTGCTTCCAAATTTGGGTTACAAACTAAAGCATATTAAACTAAGCTAAACTTAACCAATTTGGTTAAATCAAATTCAAAGTAGTGGGATAACATAATAAAAAACTAAGAATGTAGTGAGGCAAACTAACAACCATCATTAGATGTGAAAAGGAGCAAGGCATGGTATTAAATACCAACAATTCAGGAGGCTGAGGTAAGAGAATGAAGAGTTCACAGTTAACCTAGGCTACACAGTGAGTTCAAGACCAGCCTGGGCCACATGAAACCTTGTCTCAAAAGTTGGAAAAAAATTTTTTAAGTGAAAATAGGGTGCTAGAAAACTGGCTCAGTGGTTGAGAATGTCGTTCTTACAGAAGATGTAAGCTCAGTTCCCAGCACCCACACTGGGCAGCTCACGGCCTCCAGTGACTCTATCCACAGTGGCTCTAGTGCCATTGTCTGATGCCTTCTGATGCCATCTTATATTCTGGTATAACTCGAGTGTGGTATGCACACAGGCACACACACAAATAAAAAAATAAGATCTTTTTAAAATTGATGATATGGCTAATGGCTATAGTGGACATGTTTATTTATTTTTTAAGTAACCTTAATTAGAAGGTATTTATTCCTTCAACTAATAAGAGCTTAAACATCTAGACAGGTCTGGAATAAACAACTACTCAAAATATATTCACAGCAAGCATCTTATGGCAATCATAAGACAGTCTCAAGAACAGAAGAAGTTTTGAATGTCAACCTCTGTTTGTGGATAACAGTAAACAATTAGTAAAGTATCCTAACAACAGGGCCAGTGGAATAGCTCAGTGGGAAAGGTACTTCCTGCCAAACCAATAAACTGAATTTAAGGCCTGGGACTCACTCACATGGTAAAAGAAGAGAAACAACTTCTGAATGCTGTCCTCTTGCCTGCCTACACACACACGCACACGCACATGTTTAAAAATAATAAAAAATAAGCATAATTTAAAATTATGAATAAGGCGGGACATGGTGGTGTACACCTTTAATTTCAGCACTGCAAAGCAAAGGCAGGCCAGTCTCTGTGATTTCTGAGGACAGTCTGATCTATATAATGAGTCCCAGGTCAGCCACCTGTCTCAAAAAAAATTTTTTTCAAAAAAATTTTTTTCTTTTTGAAAAAAAAGAAAAAAAAATCAGAACCACGAGTGGGTTGATGGGGTGGGAGGGAAGCAGAAAAGGTGGCGGTGGTGAGAATAATCAGAATGCCTTGTATACATGTATGAAATATCAAAAAGAAAAGAAAAATAATTTAGTAAAACTTAGTAAAAAGTACCAGAACTTGGGCAAGAGAGATAGATGGCTAGATCTCTTCAAGAGGCATCAGAGAGCCGAGCGCTGATGAACTGCCCACACTGCAGGTCCGACTTTACCCCTCATTATAACATGGGAATGATAACCATTTACCTTACAGCGATGCTATGAACACTGATAGATGTAAAGCGCTCAGGATGCTGATAGTTCTTAAAGGCACAGCTACTGTCTAACAACCTCCTAGCCCCCAAGGAACAAAGTCAAAAGTAGAGAAGAGAAAAAAACATGTTTGGTATTCTAACAGCAACAGTGACCCACTTTCCAAAACCGGAAACATAAAAGCCAGCTAAGACGCTGTTCACCAGGAGCCCATGGCAACACCTGACCACCACTATACTCCCAAAAGTTACTGTGCACTGTAGGCAAGCATCGCGACATGTAAGAAGAATTCAAACGAACCCTAACTCTATCTGGCCAAGCTAGCAATAGGATTACAAAGGAGATGGCAACTGGGGATTAAAGACATTGCAAAGAAATCTTCTAAAGCATAATTAGATGGAGTAACCCAGCAAGCAACCCTGGCATTTCTATGTCAAGTTGAGCTGAGCTGAGCTAGCTCCTGTCTCAAACGTTACTCCTTTCCTTGACCCTGTTCTTTCCCCAGTCCCTCTCGAGCCCTGTTTCGTCTTTAGAGGGAACAAACCTGAGGTCCTCAAATAAGCACTCTTTCTAATTTTCTCATAAATTTCCAGACCTCAGGCTGGAGACGTGCTCGATGGTGGTGAGGACAGTGTGCTCTTGCAGGAGGCTACATCCAACAGCTCACAACCACCTGTGACTCCAGCTCCACGGGATCTAACTCCCTCTTCTGGCCTCCCTGAGGGCTACACTCCATGTACAATCTCACACACAGACATATACGAATGCATGCAATTAAAAATAAAATGAAAAACAACATCTTTACAATCTGGGATCTTATGCATTTTCTAGGATTGGTGTGCTACGATGTAGCTGCAGCTCACAACCTCAGTGGAAGTGTTCTAATGCCTACAAATTCTTCAGTAATTTGGAATTCATCACATAACTATAAAGGATAAAGGCAACAGTTATTCTAGAACTGATTATAATCAGAAGATAAAAGGATAAAATACAGCTTCAGAATCAAAATTTAATAAACAATAAGACCACCTGAGTTAGGTTATAGATTGTTTTTATAACACATTATTGCTCATGATCACTTACCTGACATCAAAAATTAAAATTATAAAATTAAATTTTTTATGAAGATGAGTTCAGCAACTAAAAGACATTTAGGTACCATCTAAATTTAAAAATGGCCATTCCCAAAATTCAGTGATGTTCAGACAAATGTATTTGTCATCTCATGAAATAGAATGAGTTGTGAGGAAAATAAAAGAGATAACACTGATTTTAACTAAAAATTTTAAGCCACTTCACCCAATACTGAGATACTTACAACTTTCTCCTCTGGGGAAAGAACGCCCTCTACTGCTACTATCTGGTACTGCTTATGTTTTAGATTTCCCACGGATTTCCGCAGCTGCCTGAGACTCCCAGCCTCTATGTCTTGTTTTAACAGTTTCTGCATTTCTCGGGAAGGACATCCAGGATCAAATATTAGTAAACACAATGTTCGGTTTTTTTTCTCTTCAATTCCAACAATTGTTCGACTGTGACCTAGTCAAAGTATAAGTAACAGTTAATATATTACATCTATACACAGTTATTACTACACACACACACACACACACACACACACACACACACACACACACTTGCAAGTTTAAATAAGTGCAGTCTAGAAAGGCTCAACATAGTGACAAGTTGGTAAAGAGGAAGAAGACAAGGGATGAATATGAGAGCAGTGAACCAGAAAGAGGCTGTGTTACCCAAGAACGTATTAGAACGACAAGCAGCTCTGACAACCGGTTACATCAGCCCCTCCCAGCCCGTCACCTCCACTATCACAATCCTGCCCTGCCCTTAAGCAACAGTCACTCTGCTATCTTAAAAGCGACATTTCTGTGTGATCTACTAACCCTGGTGCTGGAGATAGATAGGAGGTTTAGATGTACACACCACCTTTGGGTTCCCTTCCCGCTCTGAAGAATAATAGTTCAATATCCACTCAAATAAGCGAGGGTGTGTACCCGAAGGACCAGTTGGCTTGTGAAAATCAATAATGCGGCACCTAAACAATTGACAAAGCAGATAATTTAGAGACAATTTCTGCATAAATGTAATTATCCTAACCAAAAAGAAAAAAAAAAAAATCTTAATCCAGAACAAATTTATGTATCCATTACTTCCCTATGAAGAAAAAAGTAAATATAATTTTTACTCTTATTTAGAAAAACTATCATTTTGTGGGGAAAATAATTATTCCAATCCCCACTCATGCTAAGACTGATGAATGAGCTAAGCGTTACAAAGGTTTCCTAACATGGAAAGTCTCCCTGCACAGCAAATGAGGGTCTCGCTGGACTTTGAAAACCCACGTGCTAGAGTCTAGGACATAGTCACTTTTAGTCTACTGTCTCTATCCCTGATCATCAACTAGAGACCGACTTTGGAGTTGGTGAGGTGATGGTTCCATGGGGAAAAGTGTTTGCTCTGCAAGCCTGGTGAGCTGCATCCCTGGAACCCACATCAGGGAGGAGGGAACGGTCAACTCCACACACTTGTCTATGACCTCCACATGCACACTCCAACACACACATAATAACAAAAACTCAGGAACTTAGAGAAATCGCTCAGTGCTTAAAAGCACATACTACTCTTGCAGAAGACCCACATCTGGTCACAACTGGCTGTTAACTCCAGCTCTCGGGGATCCAAAGGCACCTGCACTCATGTGTACATATATACACACAGGCATATATACAGATAACTTAATAGTAAAATAGTAATTTTTAAGGCTTATTAAAAAAAAAAACTGACTCCTAGCAAAATTTTTTCTACCTAGCTAATTTATAACAGTGTAAACACAGAAATAGATCAGTAGGTTTTTGTAATTTTTTTTTGGTTGTGAGCCTAGCCTCTAACGGCTGAGCCATCTCTCCAGCCCGGTTTTTGTAATTTTTTTAAAAGAAAAAAAGAATCTGAATTCTGATTTTAATCCTCAGTCATTTCTGTACATTAAAAGTATTCTAAATACTTTCCAAAAATACATAAATAAATATAAAAATATTCTGAATACATTCAGTTTTCTTCAATTCCAGTTACAGACAATACTGGTGAAGAGCACAGAAAAATGTGTGAGAGTTCACACCTTCATATCCATGTATCTCCTGCTTGGCCTCAGACTATGGCGGTATACTTCTTTTAAATGGAGTCATCTTGAATAAATGAGGTTGTTGAAGTAGGCTCACTTCTATGTTACTCAAAAAATATTTTATAAAGTGTAACCAAAAGCATTTAATAGCTTGATTATTTTAAGTCCCAGCATAAGCAATGCATCCTTGTCTCTCACGGCAATGAAACCTCAAAAAATATTCAGAACTGTTAATGGTTTCCACCATAGTTTGTATGTGAAATGTCCCTTGTCGGCTCCTGTCAGACTTGGTCCTCAGCTGGTAGTGCTTTCTGGGAAAGTTGTGGACACTGCAGGAGGTGGAGGCTTGCTGGAGGAAGCAGATCACTGGAGGCAGGCCCTGAACCTTTACAGCAGGTTCCCATTTCCTGTTGAAGCTCTGCTTCCTGACTGCCAACGCAATGTGACAGCCAGTCTACTTTCTGCTCTATGCCTTCCCCATCTCCCCACCACGATGGACTGTATCTTTTGAAACGTGAGCCAAAATAAACCCTTTCTCACTTAAGTTGCTTTGGTCAGCATATTTTATCACAGCATGGAAAAAATAGCCAAGGTACTTAATTTTAGTCAATACTAAATTTAATGCTGGTAATTTGCAAATGAATACAATAATATTAACTGGAGTTAGCGGGTACATACTTTACTCTCAGTGAGGTCAGAAGTGTATAAATCTCACATGCTCCAATCCAGGCCTTTGTTCCCTGTAATTTGTTGTTAAGTTGACAGGCTCCCTGAGGATCAAAACCTTCCTTCCATGCATCTTCAATCATGGACTGAATTTTTGGAATACAAGGAATTGACATACCTGAAATTATTTAAGCAAACAAGTCACAAGGCCAGGTACTAATATGTTGAACAATAATATCACATAGTAACATATATTCTACTAAGAACCCACAAGAGTTTCTATGACACTTATTCATAATATCCTCTGTATATTATAAACTCAGATGATAACAGTATTTTACATACCTTTCAAGCAGTCACCATACACATCATTTTGCAGTAATGATGAAAGCAGCATCTGGAAGTTTCTATAACCACAACCCCAACCTTTGTCCCCAAAAGATGAGTGAAAGTGATCCACCGCTGTAGAGAGCCACACACACCTCACATCTGTGGCAGTGTTCTGATAATATCTATGGAGGGCTTCAATAATTCCTAAAATAGGAGAGATTCAGAATACTTAGGAAGATTTGTTATCACCATTACATGGCTGCTTACGTCTAACATCGGCCTCAAGCTCACAGAAAAATCCTACCAACTCCACTTTAAATTCATCTTCTCGCTGCTACAACCCTAGCTCATGTTCTCACTGTGCCCACAACCCAAGTCTTCTAGCACTAAAATAGCACTCGCTGCACTGAACTGAAGTTGTCTGCATCTTTAAGCTCTTCAACTGCAAAGCCCAGGACACAAAAGCCCCCCCACAGAGCGAAAACTCTTCTTGTCTTTCCATTTGTTACACGCACCACTGGAGCTTGTGAAGTCTCGTTAATCTGCTTCCACCTAAAGTACGTATCTCCTGAGAGCCTACAGCATCAGTACCAATCCTCAGCACATAAAGCTTACGCCAGGGTCCTCCATCTGACCTTCATTTTTTATTCTTCTTGACGTAATTTTGTTTGTGACCTCACAGTGAAATATCCTGCCTATGAGTTTTAATTTAACTTCAGTATTGTGCTTTGTGTAGATAACAGGATAGTAAGTGCTAACCAAAGAGAGATAAATGGGACAATATCCCTAGAAATATGGCCCTAGACTAGAGTGCTAGAGTTTGGTTAAGCAAGGTATTTGGACAAGTTTACATATGATTCTTCCTTTTAGAATATTCTTCTTCTATTTAGAATCCTAAAAAACCTGTAAGGACCAAACATCATCTTCAAGTTACCTTCTTCTGACTCTTAAAAACAATCAGTGCATTGATTTTTTTCATGACCCTACTTCTCCAGTCACACTTTGTCACAGAGGAACATTACAGTCCTTTGTGTTTGTTTTGTCTCCTTTAAAAACCCGAAGCTAATGGGCAGCGATGTGTTTTCTGTGGTTCATGCTTTCTCATGGTTATGTGGCATAAAAAAGGAAAAGTCATTATATGTATTTTATTTGAATGGAATACATCGAAATATGTCTAGGGAGATAAGTTTAAAAGAAAACAAGCCACGCGGTGGTGGCGCACGCCTTTAATCCCAGCACTCGGGAGGCAGAGCCAGATGGATCTCTGTGAGTTCGAGGCCAGCCTGGGCTACCAGGTGAGTCCCAGGAAAGGCGCAAAGCTACACAGAGAAACCCTGTCTCGAAAAAAAAAAAAAAAAAAAAAAAAGAAAACAATAAATCAAAACAGTCCTTTAACCAATAGCTGTAACTATGCCCACTATCATGGAGAGCCGAAATTAGATATCAATTTTAGAAAATATATACTTAAATAAGACTCACATTCAAGAAAAAGAAGGATGGAAATGACTTGTGACTGAGTATTGAGTTTACACATGGAGAAAAAAAATGATGAGGTGGCACGGAACAGGTACTCTCAGAACAGAAAGATAAATGTTGACTCAGATGAGATCAAGATTTAAGACTCCTTTAAGAATGAAAAGGGGAAAACCTAAAAGAATACGGTAATATATGTTCAAGCATACTCTGACATGCATATTACATATAAGACAGAATGGTAACTTTTCTCTTAGCAATGATATCATACAATCACATTATAACAAGTATTTTTTATCCCTAAATTTCCTTAGATGTTTTTTAAAAAAGCTACCTTTTGTTAAATTATATTTTATTGTTAAAAATAACAAGGCTGTGAATATGTAAAGGGGTATCAAATAGTGACTGCTCTAATAGACACTTGTATAATTAACAAAAAAATAAAAATCTTGGCCCTGAGGCTGGAAAGATGGTTCAGCAGAAAAGGACATTTGCTACTCTTGTAAAACACGTGAGTTCAGTTCCCAGTGCTCACACTGGGCAGCTCAAACACACTGTAACACAAACTCCAGGGGATCTGACACCTCCACAGGGACAACAGACTCAATAAATGGTACCAGAGAAACTAGTTCTGTCATATATAAGTGCTGGCAAATATAACATTGATCCTTCCATCCCCACCCTGACCCCTTAATAAACAAATACTAGGTAGATAAACATAAAAATATAGGGACTGTAGAACTGTCTCACGGCTACTCTTCCAGAGGACCCAGATTCAGTTCCTAGCACCCATGTAGTGGCTAAAACCATCAGTAACTCCACTTCTAAAGGATCTGATGCACAATTTTGGCCCACGTGGGCACCAGGCATCTAAGCAGTGCACAGATATACATGCAGCTGAAACTTCCACATCTGTACTATATTTTTAAAATAAAAATATAAATAGCATATTCAAAGGATCATAAGGAATGCACATTTGTGATCTTAAAGAAACCCTTTTACCTTATTAAGACAAACAGAACACACACAGTCAAGACAACAACTGACAGACCTGTGTGTGTTAACTCACTTCTGCAATCCTAGCACTTGGAAGGATGAGGCAGAGGTCTACTAAGAGTCTGAGGGTAGCCAGGGCTAACAAATGAGTTCCAGGTCAGCCTGTGCTACTGAGCCTCAAACTTCCCTCAAAAATACACGAGAAATGTGATTATATTCAAATTTAAAACTTCTACCTAAAGATCCATACACAGGTCTGGCACAGTGGTATGTGGCTTTAATCATAAAACTTGGGAGGCAGAAGTATATGGATCTCTGTGAGTTCAAGACCAGCTGACCTACAAAGCCAGGCTGCAGGACAACTTGGGCTATATAATAAAATCACGTCTTTAAAAATAAATAAATAAATCATTTATTTGTGTGTGTGTGTGTGTGTGTGTGTGTGTGTGTGTGTGTGTGTGTGTGTTTATCCATCCCCTAGATCTGGAGTTACAGATTGTGGTGAGCTACCATGTGGGTACTGGGAGTTGAACTGGGTTCTCTCTAAGAGCAACAAGTCCTCTAAACTACTGAGCCATCTCTCTAGCCCTGTGAGATCATGCCTTTAAAAACAAAAGACCTAGTCATGGGATTGCAACTGCCTCCATATAAACTGTGTTAGAACCTTAGCAAACACAAAGAAACATAAATGGGAAAAATAAAGCCACTCACTAGAAAAAGAGACACACCATCTTGAATAAGGCAGATCTGATTGTTAATACTAGCTAGCCCTACAGCTAGTGGACAGTGTAAGTCCCAGACAAGTTAGTTATACACACTGTAAATATCAAGTACATAAGAATATTCATTTGGGCCCAGAACAAACAATGTATACAATGCTTTTAGTATCCGAAAATGTAATGAGCAACAGGGTGGCCATGACACACGTGAGGCTATTGAGCATCTGAACTGTAGCTTATCTAACTGAAATGTGCTGTGAAGTAGTAAGTATAAAAAAATTGGAAGACTATACAAAGAGTGTAAAACATTTCAGTTAATAGTTCTTGTGAGATGAGCATGGTGACTATTACAATATGGAAAAACCCCTCTTCGTACTGACAATTTGTTGAAATCGTGCTGTAGATACTGGGTTTGAACTATTAGAAGGTGGGATTCAGACTTCTGACAGTTCAACTGGAGTTTTCTTAAACTTCACTGCAAAAGCAACATTGAGCAGAAATCATACTTTGACTGTTGAAGTATTCCTGAACTATGGGTAGGTACGTAGTAAGCTACTTTCCACAGAGTGCTTCCAGTCAGTCACTGCATTAGGAAGGCAACTGCAGAATGAACAGGGCATCTTGGGAAGCTACAGTGTCCAGTAGGTTAGGTATATACAAAACACAGTTTCAACTTGAAATGGATTTATCAATACATAATCTACCATAAACTGAAATGTTTCTATAATTTTATGGTTTTTTTCCCCTTCAATGTGGCTCTAAGAGATGTAAAATTCTGCAGGTGGCTTACATTATGTTTTTGTAATGTGTTCAAACAACCAATAATTTAAGCTAATGGTTCAGTGACATGACTACTTTGGGGTAACCAGGCACTTTTTGACTGGATTAAAGGTGTATCTACAAGAGCAAAGTCTGGCCTGGTGATGTAACCATTGTCAAAAGCAGGGAACTCACCAGCCCTAGTAGGAAAGCAAGTTTTGCCAAACTGACATGCTGTGCTATCGACCTGTCTTCTATATGTTTATATTTACATCCATAGATTAGTGTTTGGTAGTGGGTGTCAGTAACTAGGCAAAGAACTGAGGGAGAATAAATGACTATTTCCTCTTCAGTCCTAGATGGGATGTCGACATCAAGCCCTCCAAGGCTCAGCAAACATCAAGGAAGGGGAGACTGAGAAACAGAAGAGCTGTCTCCCAGGCATGGCAGGGTTGGGGGCTTTCCAACTAAGCAGCGGTGACTATCGCAACAGTACTGAGCTTGCCAACACCCTGTCACAGAGGAGAGAGGTGCTCACAAGGACCCACCCCTCTCTGAGGATTTACAGACATTAACCCATTGCTAGCTGGGAGCTCGTAAGGCCCCTCCCCTCCCTCAGAGCTATAGGAAGCTGATGTAATGTTACTGGGGGTAGAGAGTGGTGAAAACACACATCTTTTCCCTGACCCATGCTCTGTGTCAATAACCCTTCATCTATGCTCTTATTCGTAACCCTTACCCAGAACCAAGTAAACCTAACAAACAAATAAAAAAAACACATGGAGAACTATTAACCAAAGGCTGAGGGGCCCCCAACTGGATCAGGCCCTCTGAATGGATGAGACAGTTGATTGGCTTGATCTGTTTGGGAGGCATCTAGGCAGTGGTACCAGGTCCTGTGCTCATTGCATGAGTTGGCTGTTTGAAACCTGGGACTTATCCAGGGACGCTTGGCTCAATCTGGGAGGAGGGGACTGGACCTGCCTGGACTGAGTCTACCAGGTCGATCTCAGTCCTCAGGGGAGGCCTTGCTCTGGAGGAGGTGGGAATGAGGGGTGGGTTGGGGGGAAGGGGAGGGGGGCAGGAAGGGGGAGAACAAGGGAATCTGTGGCTGTTATGTAGAACTGAATAGTATTGTAAAATAAAATAAAATAATAATAATAATAAAAAAACACAGATGTGGGGAGGGGTCAAGGGGTCGTGGTGGACACAGGCTGGGAAAGGAATAAAGGGTACAGCAGGAGCAGGAGGACAAAAGGGGGTAATGGGGTGGTGGGGAATGTCACCAAAATATATTACATACCTGTATGAAAGTATCATAATGAAACATATTACATATAATTAATATATGCTAATAAAAATGTTTTTTAAAAACCCTAAAGGTTCATTCCCCATTGCTGTTAGTTAACACAATAGAAACTAAATTTTTTTTTTTTTTTTTTTTTTTTTTTGGTTTTTTCGAGACAGGGTTTCTCTGTGTAGCTTTGCGCCTTTCCTGGGATTCACTTGGTAGCCCAGGCTGGCCTCGAACTCAGAGATCCGCCTGGCTCTGCCTCCCAAGTGCTGGGATTAAAGGCGTGCGCCACCACCGCCCGGCGAAACTAAATTATTTTAAGTGACTTATTTACTATAAAAATAGAAGTTTAGTTTTAAACTTTTTGGAAAAAAACGTGTGAACATAACAATCTCACCTCAAACTATATAAATAAACTTTTGACTGAAAATTCAGCAAACCCAAGTGATAGATGCAGTGGTGTATGCAATATTAAACTGCAGCTTGGATTTTTAAGCACTCACCGGAAGTTTTTGTTTTTCCGTCATCAATACCAACAGCTATCGATTCCATCATGTCGGCTTTTCTGCTATGAAATTCAGAGGGATGCATTCTTCCCCTGCTGACTTCTCTCTCCATATGCCACAGCTGCTGTTGTCTGTAACCTCCAGAGTTATCCAAACCATACTGCCGCTATCGAACAGAAAAGCAAAGAACTTAGTTTTGTGTCCCCGTACTTCAACCAAACAGAAACTTACAACTGGTTTTTTAATTTTTGGAAATGTATATTCAAACAGTCTGGTTTATGAATTTTTCATACAAGTAACTGTAAAGATTTTTATGAAAATTAAACCATACTTCCATAACTTAATAATTAGATATTTCTCTGTAAGCATTTGTAGCTCTTATAAATAATTAGTTGCTTTCCTGGTAGTGTAGGAATGAAAGACCCATCTTTCTGCTAAAGGTCTTGTGAAAGGCAAAATTGTAAAGATACAGTTGGTGAAGGGACCAACCCTAATTCACAGAGTCCCATTTTACCCACAAATCACTCAATCATGCTACAGAGCAAATGGGCTGCGTTTGTGCAAAATGGACTGAGACTCAAACATATAAACTGCCTTTATGGATAAGCTTCCTGAGGTCCAAACAACTTACAAAGTTACACCTGTGTCACAGTTAATCTTTGATTATCAGGGTTGAAGGGACTTAAATTCACTATAGAAGCACTTTAGGGTATGTCTGTGAGTCTGTCTAGATTGAGCTAATAGAGACAGGAAACCCACCCTAAACATGACACCATCCCCTGTAATTCACAGACTGAATAAAAAGGATCAAGATGTTCGTTCATCTGTCCCTGCATCCTAGCTGTGAATGTCACGTGACCAGCAGTCACCCCTTCCTCACCCTGTTCATAGAAACCCTCCTTCCCTACGGTGCTTCTCATTAGTTATTTGAGCAAAGCACCAAGTGAGGTGTAGGAAAGCTGAAGGAGTGGGCGTCTACTGGAGTGAACAACCACAGAGTTCTCAGGCCTCCGGAACCTGTCTGAGGGAGACTGTGGAAGAGCTTGGAACTTCAGGCTCAAAAAGCCCTAGAATAGTGTAAGCAGGGCGTAAGGGGCCATTCTGATAGAATGGGAAGACCAGAATGCCAGGAAAAATGTAGAGTGCAGGACTGGCTCAGGAGGTTTCGGAGGCAGACTGGGCTAGAGGCCCTTCAGGGTATCTTCTGGCAAAGAATTCAGCTTCATCCTGCTTGGGTGCTAAGAACATCACTCAAGTTGAAGGAGTCATGAACCGGTAAGGAAATCTCAAGACAAGATAGCATTCAGACTGCACCATGATTACAGCTTATCCCTTATGTAGGTCTATAGTAGAGCACAGGGTAGAATAGAGCGCTGGAAATGTGAAGTGGTAAGGAAAAGGGTTAGCTCAAGGTTACAGACAAAACAGATATGAAAGCAGCTGCAGGTGAGAAAGCTCCGTGGGTAAAGACATTCGCTTCTGAAACCTGACTATCTGACTTCAAAACCTCACACCCAATGTTGGAAGGATAATCATCTCTCAGAAGTTTTCCTCTAACTTCCACATGCTTGCCATGGCATGTGTACACTCATACCCACAAATGACTTTTATTTTTTAAAGCAGCAGTTAATTGTTGTGGTGATCTGAATGAGAATGGCCGCATAGGCTCTACGTTTGAAGACTTGTTGAAGACTTGGTCCCCAGTTAGTGGAACCGTTTGGGAAGGATGAGGAGGTGTGGTCTTGTTGGAGTAGGGATGGCTTTGTTGAAGGAAGTGTCACTTGGGGTACACTTTCAGGCTTCAAAAGTCTATGGCAGGCCCAGGCTCTCCCTCTGCCTGCTGCCTGCTGATCTAGGTGAATTCCCAGCTCCCATTCTTAGTCTTCCTGCCTGCTGCCTACCACGATAATGGACTAACCCTCTGACACTGTAAACAAGACCCCAATTAGATGCTTTCTTTTATAAGAGTTGCCTTGGTATGTTGTCTCTTCACAGCAATACAATAATAACTAAGATAACTGTTAAAGAGACAAGCACATTAAGAGAGAAATGTGCCCTGACAACAGCAAAGATTCCTTACTTTTATCCACTAAAGGCTCTATCTAGTGAAAAGAAAGGCAATTCATTCCAAAGGAGAGGGCCTAAACTGAGAATGCCACTGAAGGGTTCCCTAATCAAAAACCATCATGCAGGAAAGTGTTTTCCCAAGGTTGACACTCAAGGTCAAATGCAACTATGTATGGTCCAAGGGGCCAGGCTCCATCCCAAGAAAGTAACAGAATTTGAGTGTTGTTGAAGTGGTACTGATTTTGCAGGCATGAATGATACGAGACTCACTGGGTCTTGCACCGTGGGTCTAGAGAGCCACTGAGGCCATGAGTGTGTGGCGGGGTCCTCCCACAGCAGAGACACAGCAAGGAGGCCCCAAGAGGTCAGTGAGTAAAGCTGTGAAGGTAAAGCATAGGTTGTAATAGAGATCCCAGGATGCTGGAGATGACAGATCCACAGGACATCTACTGAGGAAAGCTGTAGGCACAGAGTGAATGGTCCAAAAGAAAGGCTATTTGTGTTAGAGGCCACAGAGCTAGAGAGGCAGGACAACCCAAGCCCTCTGGAGCCCAGTGATTCCATCACGAGTCCCAGATGCCTAACGTGGAGCTGCAGGATTTGGTGCTTGGTCTGCTGGGCTGTGTTTTGCTTTGGTCTGATATTTCTTTTGCTATGTCCCCATTCTTCCTTTACGGAGACAGAACATCTATTCTCTACCATCCTATGGTAGAGGCATGAAACTTGTTTTGTAATATTAGAGAGGCTTACAGTTCAGAGATTGTGTGAGCCTCACAAAAGACTCTGTGCTTTGACTTTTGAACAGTACTGTGTTAGAGACTATGCAATCTTCTGAAGTAAAAATGAATGCATTGTACATTATTATGAGATAGCATGAAACTTTTTTTTTTTTTAATGTTATAGGAATTTCCAGTTAAGACAGTGCCTGAAGCCGGGCAGTGGTGGCACACGCTTTTAATCCCAGCACTCAGGAGGCAGAAGCAGGCGGATCTCTGTGAGTTCTAGGCCAGCCTGGTCTACAGAGCAAGATCCCATCCAGGACAGGCTCCAAGTCTATACAGAGAAACCCTGTCTCAAAAAAAAAAAAAAAAAAAAAAAAGAAAAGAAAAGAAAAAAAGATAGTGCCTCCTGAGTGTGCTAAGAGACTCTGTACTTACACTTTTGAATAATGTCATACATCCTGACATTATTAAAGACTATGGGGACTTCTGAGGTTGGACTGACGGATAGTCACAGGAGACAAGTGGTGGAAAACTATGGTTTAAGAATGATGTGTTTGGGTGTCAAGTTGACAAATGGCAGAGTTGCAGTGTTTTGACTGTCAACTTGAGGAGATTTAGAACCAGCAGGAAGAGCTGCTGGAATGACCCAGTGTGTGAAAGTGTTAACCAGGCCAGGCTGATGACCTGAATTAGATCTCTGAAACCCATAATGGAGGGAGAGAACTGATTCCCAAGGGTGTTCTCTGATTTCCACGTGTGCTTTATAGCATTGGGCACACGAACACACACACACACACACACACACACACACACACACACACACACACACACGTTAAAAACAAAAATCACCATGAAAACAACCCCGGGGAATGAATGTGAGAGAGCTTATAGAGTTGGTTAATTGAAGTGGGAAACCCATTTTGAATGTGTACTGCACCATCGTCCCATGGGTTGGGGTTCCAGACTGAATACAAAGGACAAAGTGAGCTGAGACCTGGAACCATTTTCTTGCTTCCTTAACTGTGGGTGCAGTGTGAGCATCCATTCCTCCTGCCATGTCTTGCTGCTCTAACAGACTGCATCCCCTCCAACTGCAAGGCTCCCTCCTTGTGCTGCTGCTTGTCAGGTGTCTGATCACAGCAACAAGTAACTAACACAGTAACAAAACTCTAAACATTAGGGACTTTCTCATTGCTGATACTCAAAAGGCACTGTACCCAAACAACAGGCCATGTTTTGAATACCTGTGTCCCAGACCAAGGTGCTGTTTGGGGAGGTTGTGGACATGTGGGAAGCTGTGCTTCCCTGGCAAAAGGAGGCCAGCAAGGAGCAGGCTCGGTTCCTGTCACATCTGGTCCACCGTCACGTGAACGGCCTTTCCATGTGTTTCCCACCATGACGGTTGGAAACTGTGGGTCATCCCTCCCTTAAATCGTTAATGTAGACAGCCATGGCTGCAGTGCTGTAGAACTAGTGGGTATGGCAAGAAAAGGACTTAGAAAAAACAACCCCTCTCATTCATCTGAATTCAGATATGAAAAGCAGTTTGCAAATGAAGAACTAGTGCATTGTGAGGTGGTCAAAATCCTAAGTTATAAATGAATAACTAATGAATTGTAAGGTGGTCAAAATCCTAAGTTAGATCTTCCAAAACTCAGTTCAAGGAAAAATAGTCATGAGTAGGATGTCTGAGAAAAAAAAAAAAGGCTTTCAGATGTATGTAAATCTGGGAACATTTTCAGATCTATTCACTCACAAACCCTTTATATTTATACTAGTCTATTAACACATACAAATGGCATTTAAAAACTCCACAAGCATTATCAGTACAAATAGCCATAGTCCACAAATTAGAAATGAAAAAGAAGAAACATGCATTAAAATTTTTAATGCATTAAAAATCCTCAGATGCTGCAAGTTTAATCCAATAGATACTACACTCACATAAGGAAAATGTGCCCTCAAACATCATAAAACACCAACCTCTGGACATTCATTAAATAAAAATGTCTGAAATTATGAGCTGCCATGTGGGTGCTGGGAACCAAACCTGGGTCCTCTAGAACAGTAGCCAGTGCTCTTAACCTCTGGGCCATCTCTCCAATCCAGAAATTGTGATCTTTAAGGGAATTTAAGACTAAGGAGAGATACACAATAATTTTAAGTAAACAGACAGGCGGATTCTTAGTACACTAAGAATCTGCCCCTCTTTTGCATAGTTTTACATGAACATTTTTCTACCTAATCTTCGTCTAATCTGGGGCAAATCACTAAACTCTTTATTTTGATTCTTCATTTAAACACAGGAAAGAAAGAAAAATGAAAACAACACACCCCTGTGTGTTTTCTGTGAACATTTTCACATATTTTATCTGAAATGATTATTCTAGTATCTGAACAGATGGTACACTGCTTTGTTTTGTTTGGGGGATTTTTTGGAGATGGGTCCCAGGCTGGCCTCAAACTCAAGAGATTCATTCATGTTCCTCTGTCTCCCTAACACTGGGACTAAAGGCATGTGCCACATAGTCAAGAATGGCTACAACTTATTTATTTATCTTTTAAATTTATTTGTGTGTGTGTGTGTGTGTGTGTGTGTGTGTGTGTGTGTGTGTGTGTGTGTGTGTGTGAAGGTAAGAAGAAGAAATGGGATCACCTGGAGCTGGAATTATAAGCAGTTATAATTCTACAACTCTTATAACTGTCCTCTGCTGGAGCAGCAAGCACTCCTTACTGCTCAGCCATCTCTCCAGCTTTGGAGAATAGCTACTTTTAAGTGCCCCAACCCCCCAACCCCGCCTCAACAAACTATAAAGTACACAGATAAAAGCAGTTTTTACATAACCTGGACAGGCTAGGTAGAAATCTTTTTGGCCGTGAATCTTATCCGTTAATGGTGGAGCTATATCTCCAGATATAGGTTGACGTCTCAAATGCTTATTTGGGAAATAAGAACTCTACTCAGTAAAACTGTTACTAATCTCTGTACCTGCAGCTTCTGGAACTCTTCCCTTTCTTGTCTTGATTCTTCAGATTTCCTCTTCCTGTCTTCCTCTTGCTGAAGCTGGTGAGCTAATTCTCGGTCACTAGAACACTGGACTGTGTCCATGCCTGTTAGAGGGTAACAACCAATATTCACTCAGTGCTCAGGTGGGAACAAGCACCTCTCATTAACTAACTGAGCTGATCTTCCTGACTACATTAGGAAGTGTTATCTGCTGAGAAAAAAAAAAGTTGAAAGGCTAAGTGACACTTTTCATTGATGCCTCTGAATACAACTAATGGAGATTCGTTTTTTAAAGAAATTATAAAGAGAGAAAGAAGAAAGTAATAAAGAATTACAAACTATATATTCACTACCTTCAACTATTTCATTATAGTTAGTTTTACCCAAACAAGATGAATAATTTTACAGCATAATGACTTGTTTACTCTCTCCCAGTGAAACTCAGATTCTTTTCTCAGTAGCTTCAGTATAGTGTCTTGTTTCTTAGATTTCTTTATTTTTTCAGGGTTCTCCAGTAAAACAGGACTGAGGGTAAGACAGAAACACCACACACAGGCACACAGACACAGAAACACGCGGAGTCAGAGTGAGACAAAGAAACAGAGACAGAGAGACAGAGAGAACATCATTAAATATCATGAGTCATGAGGGATTGGGTCACATGAAGATACAAGTGAAAAGTTCCTGATAGCAAGAGAGACAGAGAAGTCAGTAGTGAGATTCAGACCAAGTTGGAAATGCCAGAACCAGTTTGGAAAGGACAGAACCCAGTCTGAGGTCAAAGGTTCAAGATTTCTGGTAGGGATGCTCACAAGAGTCCCAGAGTCCAAGGACACACATGAACACATACACAATTTAAAAAAGAGAGAACATAAGACAAAATTTTATTTTATTTTATTTTATTTTTTTTTTTGGTTTTTGGTTTTTGTGTGTAGCTTTGCGCCTTTCCTGGAACTCGCTTTGGAGACCAGGCTGGCCTCGAACTCACAGAGATCCTCCTGGCTCTGTCTCCCGAGTGCTGGGATTAAAGGCGTGTGCCACCAGGCTGGCAAGACCAATTTTTAAAGTCATTATTAAACAGATAAGTAATTTTAGAAGCTGAGGCAACCAACTGAACATACATATTGAGACTTTTAGGTTACTGTTGTGTAACAGTTTCCTTGAGAGTGAAACATTTCATCATGCAGGGTAGCTCTTTAAGAAAAATAGCGTCAGGAAGTCCCTGAAACTGACCAGATTTGGTAGGTCCCTCCCTGCCGGAGTGAGCAACAAAAGCTGAGGGTCCCCCTCAGATGGAAGGGAGCCAAGCTGCAAAGATGTAAATAAGACGCAGACCAGACCAGCAGCCTGAAAAAGCAGCACCCAGCTGAGCTGTCTAGGAGAGGGTTAGACCCACTGCATCTCTTGGAAAGGGCACTCTCTAACCTGGTGAGCTGCCTGCAAGGTGTGTGCAGTGTACTCCAGCTTTTGTGAGCTATCCCACAGGACAGGGTGGGCCTTGGGGATGCAGCTGTCTTTCAGTCACTCCTGCTCTTGTAAGTGACTCCTCACCCATCCTCACGCTGAGCACCTCCAGTAAAACTCACTGACCCGCCACACTGAACGCTGGCCGCTTCAGTACCTTAGTCCATCATAGACAGGCTCCCTATCTGGGTAAGTAGACACGTGTGTTGTGAATTCCCCAGAAAAGTTTTGTCACACAATAGCTACAAGATTCACATGAATTCACGTAGTTTTTAAAAATTGGCAGCTTCTTAGTTCAAAAATTTTGCTGGCTAAATGCTAACTTCATTACTTCAAACCAATGAAAGAATGGCCTCACCTTGTCAATAAAAACTTCAAAATGGCAAACGATTTAAAAAGCATTATCTTCAATGGTGATCCCTCTACATGTCAAGTAAAACCTTGGTTTGAATGCTGTCTCCACAGACCATCCTTGACAACTTTTCTGTAAAACATCTTCAGAGAAAGCAGTGCAGCTCCATAAGAATTATGTAAAGCACAGACTCACTTTTAAACCGCATGGCTTGTTTCACTGTATCGTTAACCTAAAAGAAATGTGTATTCTAGGAAGTAGAAATTAAAATACTTTTAGACATAAACATACCTTGTTGAAAGCTGCTTTCTTCTAAATGCAAGTCTACATGTTCCTGGAGAATATGGTAATTTGTACAGACGAGTCCACACATGGGACAGTCATAGAACGGTTGATGGCAGCCTGGATTAGAGACACAGATAGGCTCATTTAATTTGTAGATCTTTTAAACTTTTCATCCCGCGCCAAGGACTATTTACAATCTCACAACTTTATCAGATGAGTAAAATGTTTTTGTACTTAACATTAAACATGTCACCAGGCATAGTGGTGCACACTTTTAATCATGGCACTAAGGAGGCAGAGGCAATCAGACTTCTGTAGGTTAAAGCCTGCTTGGTTCACACATCAATTTCCAGGCCAGCCAAGGCTATACAGTGAGACCCTGCCTCAATAAATAAACAAACAAACGAACCAAACATATCAAAGACTTTCTACTACTTTCTAACATTATTGTAAAAATAAAAGCTCTTTTATAGCTGTATTTAAAAGCTACTTTTCTGGGGGCCAGTGAGATGGGTCAGTAGATCAAGGTGCTAGCCACCAAGCCTGACGACCTGAGCTTGGTATCTGGGACCCACACGGTGAACTAACTTCTAAAATGTCATCCCTTGACCTCCACACATGTGCTATGACAAAATACAAGATACACAAACTAAAGATATGCTACTTTAAAATGAGTATTTGTATTAATTTTAGAATATTGTTTGAACACTGGTGGTGCTTATGTCAGCCATGGATAAGTCTACTGGACGGTGACAGCTAATCTGTAAGACTTGGATTTTTGGTTATGAAACAGAGCGTACAGGGATGTGAGTATGGCACAATGGGTTAAATAATGAAGTAAGTGCTTATCTGGTTCTAGAGACAAAATGAGAGATTGATAACAGTACAGAGCTCTCTTACTACTCTATAGAGAATTGCTGTGGGACGGTCTGTATGTCAAATTGCTCTGATTGGTCAATAAATAAAACACTGGTTGGCCAGTGGCCAGGCAGGAAGTAGGTGGGACAAGGAGAGAGGAGAATTCTGGGAAGCGGAAGGCTGAGGCAGAGAGACACTGCAGCCGCCGCCATGACCAGCAGCATGTGAAGACGCCGGTAAGCCACCAGCCACGTGGCAAGGTATAGATTTATGGAAATGGATTAATTTAAGATAAAAGAACAGTTAGCAAGAAGCCTGCCACGGCCATACAGTTTGTAAGCAATATAAGTCTCTGTGTTTACTTGGTTGGGTCTGAGCGGCTGTGGGACTGGAGGGTGACAAAGATTTGTCCTGACTGTGGGCAAAGCAGGAAAACTCTAGCTACAGAGAATAATATAAGAAAATAACGAACATTCACATCTGTGGTTGAACCAAGCCAAACCAAAACCAAGTGGGTATGAATCTGGAGGGTTTGAGTGCTAACTTCCCAGTATTCACCATGAAAGTGGTCAGCTACTGAGCTCAGGTGTCCAGCACAAAGCTCAGCAGAGAAGTCATCCTGCCTACTTGGGAACAGGAAATTAAAGAGATGACTCCAACAGGCCAGGACAGACAGAAGTATCGAAGCAGGACTAAAGCCTAGCTCTGACAGGTGGAGAAGAGGGGCTCAGAGTTATAGCCATACACAGAGAGAAAGCAGTGAGCAATTTATACACGTAGGATCTGGTCTGACATAGAAGCAAAACTGCCATGATGAAGAGAACATACAACTTCTTCAATGGGGATGGATAATAGTATAGGAAACTTTCATAATAGACTAAAATATTAATTTTAAAACACAGGTACTTGGGAAGCTGAGGCAAGAGATTCAGATTTCAGTACCAGCTTGAGCTATACAGTTACACTGTAATTCTAAATTAATTTAATAAAAGTAAAAAGCAAGAAAGCTAATCATATCTACTAAATATAACAGTGTGGGTGTGCTTTTACTTAGCAATTGCATCTTTAGGAATTTATTTTAAAAAATAAATGACAAAAATACCAATAAGTATAAATAGATGTTGACAACACATATTATTGCTCAAAATGTAATTTAATGCATCGCACACAAACGCACGTACACAAATGCGTTTGTGTACACACACACACAAGCAAGCCCACAAAACAAAACCCAAAAATCTACAACCTGAAGAAATCCCCTTAGGATTTTTAACGCTGTTTTTGGCCTCAGACTCAGACCTGCCTCTGCCTCCCAAGTGCTGGGATTAAAGGTGTGCACCACCACCACCTGGCAATCATCAGCATCTTAACATTAACTCCTGCCTCATTCACAGATGTCTATATAGTGGTTCTCAAACTATGGGTCAAGACCCCCTTGGGAGTTGCATTATCAAATATCTTGCATATCATATATTTACATTTTGGCTCAAAACAGCAGCAAAATTACAGTTATGAAGTAGCACACAAAGTAATTTTATGGTTGGCGGTCACCACAACATGAGGAACTATATTAAAGAGTTAGGAAGGTTTACCACCAGAAATCTTAGTCTCATGCATGGGTCAGCCATCACTATTCATGGACTCCTGGAAGGCTGACAGAGCACCAACACTAGCAATGACTCAATTCTAATCAGCCAGCATCTGGGTCTTCGTGGTCCTTAACCACTGGCACTCTTTTCAATTACGCAGATGAAAGCTATCAACCTTTCTCATTCCCACCTCCTCCTGCCTCAAGCCACAGAAATCATAGCATGCCACCAGCCGGCCAGCGGTTCTGTCGCCCCAAGTGTTCTCTGGACATTCACTTCATTTTTTGTATTAACCGGTTATTAATGAGAATGGTGGGCCTCGTTCTCTAACAAAAGGGCTTTCTATTCCAAGGTCCTATGTTGTTCGAATCTTAAATGGTCTTTAAATAAAAAACCCGGAGCCAGATATTGGGGTGAAAGCTGAAAGATCAGAGAAGCAGAGCAAACCACAGCCAACCTCACCTCGCCAACTCCTCAGCCGATCCTGTTTCCAGGAATCCCCAGACTGAAAGCCTCTGAGTCCTCACCCCAAAGGGTCTCAGATGAACTGCTTTAGTTCCTGCTTCCTCTCACCTTATATACCTTTCTCTGCCCTGCCGCTACTTCCTGGGATTGAAGGCATGTGTGCTTCCCAGTACTGGGATTAAAAGTGTGTGCCACCACTGCCTGGCTCTGTTTCCAGTGTGGCCTTGAACTCAAGAGATCCAGATGGAGCTCTGCCTCTGAGTGATGTGATTAAGGGTGTGTGCCACCACTGTCTGGCCTCTATGTCTAATCTAGTGGCTGGTTTATTAGGGTATACAATATAATCACCACAGTCCTAGAAGTGGAAAACACGTCTCCTCCGCTCCCTTTCAAACCAGTGTTTTTTCCTTCTTCAAAAGCTGCACTGCTTTGCCAGTCTGTTTCCAGACTATAGAACTATAAACTTTCAGTAGCTAATCTTTTCTTAAGCAATAACTACTCAGTTTCATTTTCTGAAAATGTCAGCCCTACACGAGTATCTTACCCTGCCTCTTAACTTCAGTATGAACAGGAGTGGGCCCTGATCTTCACCCGGACTAATCTTTTCCTTTACTCCAGTTTAGCCCCACAACAGCATAACTGACATCCTTGTTATCAACACGACCAGTATCTGCTAATGTCTGAAGTCTTCTCAGATGTCCCTCTTCTACTTACCTCTCCTTCTATCTCACTGCTTTTACTTCTGTTCTACTAATGACAACTGGGCTCTTTCTCACTCACAGCCATACTTCCTAGGTAAGAATCAGTGCACCGACACATTGATAATGGGTCTATAAATTTGCAAAAGTGAATTAAATAAAAGAACACGAACAGTGAAGAAAGTGAGATGTCTTTATGGAGGGATAGAGTGATGACCTGGATTAATGTGAACATGGACTAGGACTTAACATCAAACAACAGTTCAACATAATTTTCATAGAATTTAATAAAATGGTCCTAAAAATTAAGCAAATAAATAAGTAACGAAGGGTTGGAGAGATGCCTCAGCAGTTAAGAGCACTTGTTGCTCTTCCAAAAGAGCAAGAGTCAGTCCCCAGCAACCACATTGGGGAGCTCAAAACCAGTTATAACTCTAGTTCCCTCTTCTGGACTCCAGAGGCACCTGCACATGGACACACAGACACATATACACAGAGACACATATACATACAGAGAGAGAGACAGACAGACAGACACAGACACACACAATAATAAAAATCTTAAAAATAAAATGAGAATGCCTAAGGAAATAATGAAAAGAACTGTCCTCTCTGATATCAATGACAGGTTACAAAATGATAGTTATTGACGTAGTCGTGTAGTAAGGAATAGCTAAGCAAGTAGGAGCTGGAAGACCAGAAATGGACTCATACAGATAGAATAACTTAAAAATTATTATGAATCACTATAGGAAAGTTTTAGATTCCAAACTCTCACAATATACACTAGTACACACAACATATACACAATTCAAATGAAATAAAAGTGTGAGAAATGAGAATATAAGTGGACACCTTTATTATCTCAGAGTGAAAAAAATACCACTGTAGGAAACAGATGGAAAGCAAACACATCTAAAATGTAAATCCTGCAAAAATTAATGGCTAAGCCATAGGGGTGGACAACAGATTAAGTCAAGGATTACTACCGAGAATATATTTTCAAGGCAACTAAATAAGTCGGAAATTTAATCTTAAAAGCACATTTGTAACAGTGAACAAGCCAACTTGATACCACAGATTAAAGTGAGACTACTGTTTTTATAACAATTTAAGTAAGTTGAACACTTTACCTTCTAATGGAGGTTCTAAGAGATTGGCATGCTTTGTCTTCACATGTATCTCCATATCTTGACTACGCCCCTCTATTTTTCCACAAAATGGACATTCGGGGAGACTGTATGTTGTCCCATAAATTGGTCCTTGTACCACAGACAATCCAGACTGCTTCTCTGGGCTTTTCGGGGACTTTCTAGATTCGGTTAAGCTCTCTGTATGAAAAGCTTCATGTTTTAAAATCCCATCTCTAGGAAGGCTTTGAGGTGAGTATTTTGGAAAATTGGACGCAGTGGCTGAATGAATACCTGAACTCACTTCCATTGCACTCTGCAGGGTGGTACTCTTACTGTCTGGATTTTCATACTGTCTTGCATGGAGCTTCTCAAAGTTTCTGTCTGGCGTATTCTGCTCAAAATGAGCAGTTTCAATATGAAAACACATTTCATCGTAGTTCACGCCTGACAACTTGCAAAACGGACATATAACTTCGTTTTCCATGTGAACAACGAGGTGGGCCTTCATATCTGGTTCTGAGGTCACGGTTTCTCCACATATGTCACAGGAGAGCATGGCGGGGACATGCACCTAGACATGAAACAAAGTCCTAAGTCTGACAGGAAGAGCTGAAGAAAAGCACATTTCATAAAATGACTTGGGACTCTTGGAGTGTTTGGAGCTGTATTTAGCTTTAGCAAAGAATACTTATCATTCCTTAAATGTACACAGTTACTTATAAGTCTCAACCAAAACCTCACTACAGGTTAAGCATCTCTGATGCAAAAATCCAAACTCCAAGTGCTCCAAAATCCAAAATTTCTGAGCTCTGACACAACATCACAAGTGGATCTAGGCCTGATCGCATGTGAGGGATGACAGTCAAAACACAGGCATGCTGAAAATATAAATATACATGTATAAACAAATATACATGAAAACACGAGATATACATGACACATACGTAAATTTTGTGTTTAGCCTTGTGTTTCCAAAATTTTAGGAAAAAGATATTTATTCAACCTGCGCCTGAATTTCAAGATATCAAAGGTAATAGTAAAATTTAAAAAAATGAATAAAACATTTCAATAGGGCATGGTGATGCACGTCTTTAATCCCCGCACTCCCAAGGCAGAGGCAGGTGGACCTCTCTTCTTAGAGACCAGCCTGGTCTACACAGTGAGAGTTCCAAACCAGTCAGCGTTGCATAGTGAGACTCCATCTCACACAACAAAAACTCAAAAGTGTTTGGTCCAAGAAGTAGCAAAAAAGTACATTTATTTATTAGTTTGTCCATGCAAGATAAGGTTAAAAGAAAACAACAGTCTACTACTGATCAACATACTTACTTGCACGCTGTATTATGAGCAGGGTAAATGCACCTTAGTAACATTTCAGAGCTTTACATATGGCAAACTGAACACTACTGCTACCGTTCTACATGTATCACTTTACATACATGGAAACCCTGGATCAGACAGGTCACGAAAGCCAGAAAGTAATGGAAGGCAAACACACACTGCAGAGTCCAAAGGTAAAAGCTGGAAGGCTGTGGGAAAACAGCACTTACTCCCCGGATCTAGCAAACTGGGTTACAGACGCTGGTTTCATTATGTTAGCTAACAGCTCAGTCCTCTGAAGTCCTCTGGAGTCCAACGCGTCCCGAGACTTTGGATTTGATGGGCTAATGGAATGCTGACTACTTATAGGAAGGTGTCTAAAAAAAGCCAAACCAAACAAACCTTTTCAAGCAATCACACCACTTTTCCTAACCAGACGATCACCTAGCTGTCAAGTATTTAATCCCAGAACAGAAAAAGAAGGACAATCATCCCCTTCATCTAAATTCAGCTTTACAAATCTCTACATTTTTCTCTTTTTCTCTCCAGACAAGGAAAAATAAGTGTCTGATTCTAGAAGGAAGTCAGTTCTCTGGGCACCCAGTTTCGTTTCTTACAGAGGCTGGGGCACGCCAGATAAAGGATACGCTGGGAGGGAGCTAGGCCCAGGCTGGCGGAGGGCTAGCCTGGGTTACTCGGTGGCGAAGGCGGTCAGGCCCGAATCTGACAAAGTTCTGCGCCAACGTCCCACCGGGCTCAGGGAACCGGATCTGCGGCTCCCCAGGGCGGGCCTGTGGACGGGGACCCGCGGCTGCACCGCCGCCCCTCCCCGCCGCCGGAGCCACCGCTGCCCGGCGCCGCGGCCCGCACAGCCCGCCCGAGCGCCGCGGGCCCGGCCTCCCGGGACTCCGCCCCACCGCGAACCGACAGGGACCCCGGGCCTGCGAGAGCCCCCCGCAGTACCGCATGCACAACAGCCCTGCCTCCGTCGCCGGGAAGGAGATCCCAGCATGCCCCTCTGCAGATCTGTCTGCGTGGCGATGCATTCTGGGACCCGCGGTGAGGTTTTTTTTTTTTTTTGCATCCTCTGCTAGAGCATCCCTGGTCCCTCCCAGCCTCCCGCCGCAGTTTCCACGGCTGATTTGCTAAAAAGAAAAACTAGGTTCAGAGATTTTTGAAATCTGAGTAAATGGATACGTCGGAAACACGTGTTTCTATTTACATATCGTCTAGTGTCAGCCTCTCAATTATGCTCTGCAGGCTAATTAAGGCAGGTTCCTTGTAGTGACAGTCTCCCCAGAGTTCCCACAAGAAGTGTTGTTTGTACCTGGAGGCTCCCTGCTAACTAAAATACACAAAACACAGGATAGTCTGCTGAGGCAGAGACAAGAAAAACAAATGGACACCGTAAATGTTACAAAGAAAATAAAACCGAGTTACAGAGGTTGCTGTTGTCAGGAAGTCTCCTCATAAGGTGTTCTCCTTTTAGAGAGACCGTATTAATGTTAGGAAGTCTGCTTACAGAGTTACAGATGTTAGGGCAAATTCTGTTTAACGAGGTGGATATCCTGATGAACAGAGGGAAACTAACAAAAAGAAGCCTTAGCCTGGAGCAACAGGGATGTTTTGTGACTAAATCATAACGTGTTAGCAGAGTGATTACTACAGTGGTTCTCAACTTTGTAGGTCGGGACCCATTTAGCGGGAGTCGAAGGACCCTTTCACAGGGTGGCCTAAGACCACTGGAAAACAGTTATTAACATTACGATTCGTAATATTAGCAAAATTACAGTTATGAAGTAGCAGCGAAAATAATTTTATGGTTGGGGGTCACCATAACATTAGCAACTGTATTAAAAGGTTGCATCATTAGGAAGGTTGAGAACCACTGGATTACAAAATAAGCTTAGAGCTTCAGGGTCTTCAACTCACTTAAGACTTCTGAGGAAGCTACTGGAGTATTTAAGTAGGGGGATGACATAATCTGATGAGTATGATATTTTTAAATGATGGGGGTATGGTTAAATGTGGTACAAGGAGCAAAATATATTTTTTGATCGCCTGAATCTACTAAAGGAGAATAAAGGGCAGAAGTCATTATAAGAGCAAATGGTATTCTTACAGAACACTGAAAGCTAGAAAATGAGCAGATTAATAGCAATTAGCTGAGAAGGTCAACAAAAAAGTCAATTCTCCAGAGGTGCAAAAAAATATTCAGAAAACTTCTGGAAAAGAACTTGAAGGACTGAATGAAAGGAAACTTTGTGAAATGTCTAAACAAGGGATAGCTAAAACTCTGCCTCCAGACTTCCTCCATCACCAGCTTCCCACGTGACTCCTCTTTCCCTCCAAGACAGGTTTGGTTAATGAAGAAAGGTGTACAGACGATCTTCTGTAACCAGGCAAGGCTTCCAATTTTGGGACACCAACCTAGAAACAAACCCTTCTGTTCTGCCTATAATTTGTGCTGGGGTAATAGAGGCTCAGAACTTTGTGGGAGTGGCCAAACAATGACTGGTCTAATTTGAGTCCCATACCAGGAGAGGGAGCCTCTGCCCCACACTGCCTGGATGACTAGAAACTGGAAGCTGGATAGCCCAAGACCTGGAGAGCCCAGAGACCTAGAATAGAAGAGGAGGAGGCCAGAATCGATAAAAATCATTCCTATGATATTCTGCTATAATCATAGATTGGTGCCTAGCCCAATCATCATCAGGGAAGCCTCTGTTGGCAGCTGATGGAAGCAGATGCAGAGACCCACAGACAAGCACTAAGTGGAGAGAGCCCAAGTTGGAGATCTTCATCAGGTCCCTCCCCTAGAAGCTAGGAGAACCCACAGAAGGGGGAGGGGGCGATTGTAGGAACCAGAGGGGTTGAGGACACCAGGAGAACACTGCCCACGGAATCAACTAAGCAGGGCTCATGAGGCCCATAGAGACTGAAGCAGCGATCACGGAGCCTGCATGGGTCTGTACTAGGTCCTCTGTGTGTGTCATGGTTGTTGGCTTGGTGTTTTTCGGGGACTCCTGACAGTGGGAGTGGGGGTGTCCCTGATTTTTTTTTTTTTTTTTTTTTTTTTTTTTTGCCTTCTCTTGGAACTCTTTTCCTCCCACTGGGCTGCCTTGCCCAGCTTTGATATGAGGGTTTGTGCCTAATCTTATTGTATCTTGTTGTGCCTTATTCAGCTGATATCCTGGGAGGCCTATTCCTCCCTTAAGGGAAATGGAGTGGATCTAGAGAAGAGGGGAAGTGGAGTGGGGGAACTGGGAGGCGTAAAGGGAGAGGAAACTGGTCGGGAAGTATTGAAAAACAAAACTAAAAGAAAAAATGTTTGGGCTGGTGAGATGGCTCAGAGGTTAAGAGCACTGGCTGTTCTTCCAGAAGTTCTGAGTTCAATTCCCAGCAACCACATGGTGGCTTACAACCATCTGCAATGAGATCTGGTGCCCTCTTCTGGCCTGCAGGTATACATACAGGCAGAACACTGCATAATAAATCTTTTAAAAAATATTTTCTAAAATGTTCAAAAAAAAAAAAGGGAAGAGATAGGGAGGGAGGGAGGGAGGGAGAGAGAGAAATAGAGAGAGAGAGAGAAAGGAAAAAGAAGTTCAGAAATGTGTTATTTGAAGAGAAGCTATTGGTTTGTTTATTTTTATGTAGGCTTTGATCAAAGGCACATGCATTCAGATCACCAGGATTAATATCGTTTTAATCAAAAGGCTAATGCATGCGAACAAAACCAAACTTTGTGGACTGCCTCAACAAGGGGTCGCTAAAACTCTGCCTCCAGATTTCCCCATCACTGGCTTCTGACGTGACTCATCTTTCGCTCCAAGATAGGTTTTGTTCATGAAGAAAATAACTCATAGAGACAATGAACCCAGCAATGGATAAGGCTGGTGTCAGGGTGTTGGGTTGAAAATAGGAAGTAGAAAAAGGCAAATATTGAACTATGAACTAAAGGTTTTCTGTTCAGGGTTCAAGGAGGACTCTGAGGTCAACTGCCCATTGGGATAAGAAATATATTGAGTTCTTAATGCCATAGACAGCAGGCGGCTGCAGAAGTACTCTGAGGAGAGCTCAGGTCCTTGTGCCAGAATGGGAGTCCTTAGAGGTCTCAAGGAAAGGATGGTGGGAAGGAGATTTTAAAAGTTTCCTCTTAACCCACAGTTGGCTATTTCTAGGGTAGGTGAGTTGTTTTATTAAGGTTTCTATTGCTGTGAGAGAGAAAAAAAGACCACCATGAAAAAAAGCAACTTTGAGGAAAAAGTTTATTTCAGCTTACAGCTCTCATGTCACATTCCATCTCTGATTGGGGTCAGAGGCAGGAACAGAAGCAGAAACTTTGGAGTTCTGCTTATGTTTTTTTGTTTGTTTATTTATGGTTTTTTGAGACAGGGTTTCTCTGTGTAGTTTTGGTGCCTGTCCTGGATCTCACTCTGTAGACCAGGCTGGCCTTGAACTCACAGAGATCCACCTGGCTCTGCCTCCCAAGTGCTGGGATTAAAGGCGTGCGCCACCATTGCCTGGCTCCCTGCTTATGGTTCTTCATGGCTTGTTCAACTTGCTTTCTCGTATAATTAAGGACCACCTGCCCAGGGATGGCACTACCCACAATAGGCCGAGGCACCGCCCCATCCTGGGACACCACCCCATTCCAGCCCCCACCCACTCCACCCCCTCTTCAATCATTAATCAAGAAAATGCCTAATGCCTCACAGGCTTGCCGACAGGCCAATCTGGTGGGGGCATTTTCTCAATTAAGGCTCCCTCTTTCCCAATGACTCTAGCTTGTGTCAAGTTGACATAAAACTAACCAGGATGTCAGTTAAAAAAATGGCAGGTGGTGCACAAACATTTCTCCTGGATAGACACTGTATTGAGTTCATAGAACAGGGATGGCAGGAATCTAGAGAAACATGCTACTTGAGTTCTGCACACCAAATTACTTTAGTTTTGAGAATACCACAGTTCAAGCAAAGTGGAGGAATGTTGTGGAATATTACTTTAATTAGGAAAAGGTGTGCTACATTTGTTTATGCTGCATTTGTTTATTGATGTAAAGATGTGTTGCTGTTTCACTTTGCCTGCCTAAGGTACCTGGTTGGTTTAATACAAATCTGAACGGTCAATAGCTGGGTAGTAGAGGGATAGGCAGGGCTGGCGAGCAGAGAGAATAAATGGGAGGAGGAATCTAGGCTCTTGAGGAGAGAGAAGGGAGAGGAGAACAAGGGAGAAAGAGAAGCAGCTGCCAGACAGCCAAACATGGAGTAGGACATACAGAATAAAAGAAAGATAAAAAAGCCCCAAGGCAAAATGTAGATAAAGAGAATCACATTACATAATTTAAGTAATAAGAGCTAGTGGAACACGTATAGGCTAAGGCCCAGGATTCATAACTAATAATAAGTCTCTGTATCATTATTTGGGAGCTGGTTGGTGGCCCAAAAGAAAGCCTGCTACAGAGGAACTTTATGAAATGCCATGGTTCTGGCTAACAATGAATCCCTTAAAACTGTTTTTATCTTATCTCATCCTGAGGCCTGGTGTGTGTTTCCAAGGCAAGAGATTGAAAATTCCTCCCCTGAGAAATGATAAGGGATAAAGAAGAGGGAAAAAGGAGAGGGGGGAGAGAAAGAGGGAGGGACAGAACATTGCTTGACGAAAGTCAGTCCTCCCCTTGTGTTACCTGGTGGAGAAGGCACCAGCTGATGCACAAAGAAGCCTATCTGGTGTGTACTTTCTTGCAATAAGTATACAGGTATTTCAGCGTATTATTCATAAATATGAGTTGTTAGATCAGGATTAATGTAGGAAATGGGAAAATCAAAGAGGAGACTGATCTTTACTGAATCAGATGTCCTTCCCTGGGACAATGAAAGGCAAGGAGTCTCTTTTCAGAAGTTGAAGATGTACACCCAGGCACAGGAGGCTTGGGGTTTTATAGGGCAGAAAAGGAAAACTTTGGGGTGAAATTTTTATCTGTAGAGCTATTCTTTGTAGTCTTAGGGCTAAATAATGCCAGTCAAATAATGGAATAATGTTGTGGAATATTCCTTTACACTGTGTGAAGATGTGTCACGGTGGTTGGTTTAATTCAAAACCTGAGTGGCTGATAGTTAGGCAGGTTTTCCAGGCATAGAGGATCCTTGGAAGAAGAAGGTGGAGATGAGACATCAAGGAAACAGAGCAAGCAGGATTGGCAATATGGAGGTGAGGTAAGAGAGCCATGAGGCAAAAAGTAAATTAATAAATGGGTTAATTTAAGTTATAAGAGTTAGTTAGAAACAAGCCTAAGCTATCAGCCAGCTTTCATAATTAATAAGAAGTCTCCATGTCACTTTTTGTGAGCTGGCTGGCGGCCCAAAGAAAAATCCATCTACAGAATAATGTCAGTTCTGATCACATATTGACTTTCTCGTCAAGAGTCTCCCAGCTCCTAACTGATGTTGCCATTACTGTGTTGACTATCTTGTCAGGCAGGTGTTCTTATTCCTATGCTGAGTCAGGAGTTTCTTAGCTCATCTGAGGCTCTTTGTTTTAGGCCGTTAATCCTTCAAGAGTCTATTTTCAAGGATCACCAGGCCATTGAGTAGAGCCAAAATCAGGTAGGATGGAAATATACATATTTGAGTCAGGGTGTGTTAATCCCAAAGATTGGAGGAGAAAGACCACTGACCCAAATCACATGACCAAATTCATTAAAGCAAGCTTTTTAAATTCGTGTATACAACCTGGCTCCCCCTAAGGTGAGGTTCAAGAGGTCAGCATTGGATGTGGGGAAGATAAGAGCTTTTATAACTCAGGGGTAGGTGTAGATGGACGTTTCCTGTCTTGACTGCCTGTTCCCAAATACCCGACAGCCGCTTTCCAAATTACCACACAGAGGCGTATATTAATTATAAATGCTCAGTCAATGGCTGAGGCTTATTACTAACTAGCTCTTACACTTAAATTAACCCATAATTCTTGTCTGTGTTTAGCCATGTGGCTTGGTACCTTTTTTCAAAACAGCATTCTCATCCTGCCTCTCTGCATTTGCCAGCCTCTCTCTGACTCTATCCTTCCTCCTCCCAGAATTCTCCTAGTCTGGCTCTCAAATTCAGTCTCTTCCTGCTTAGCTATCAGCCAATCAGCTTTTTATTAGCAAATGAGAGTAATACATATTCATAGTTTAGAAAAGGACTGTTCCACAGCAGATAGGGGAGTTCCAAATGGGGGATTGGCAGGCAAATAGGCAGGGTTATAAAGCAGAACATAACAAAGTGGTCATAACAAGGAAGTAATAACAACAGGTAGTTATAATAACCTTTTGAAACAAAGGTATAGTTGTAAGATGTCATAATAACTTTTGAAACAAAGACATGGGTGCTGTTTCCTGGAACAGCCAGCAAGTAAAGAACCATTTGTATTTAAGGTTACAGGTGGGGCATAGTTCAATCCTTGAGAAACAAAAGTTTAATCATAGACAAGAATTAACCTAGTTTGTCTTATAAATTCCATCAAATGGGAGTAAAGAACATTACCCAAATTCTTTGGTCAAATTATGCAAGCTTTATTTTCTGTCAGACAGGGACAGAGGGCTGTTTCCCTAAAGCAAGGTTTGAGAAAATAGCATTGAACACAGGAGAAGGTTTACATAGCCCCCAAACCTGCAAGACTGGTGGGGTGGGGGGAGTTCACGGGCTGGGGGATTTCCAGAGGAATTTGGTTATGTAGAAACTTGGCAGAACATTTTATCAGGGTGGAGGTTAGGGTATAGGGTGTGGAATATGTCAAATTCCAGAAAATAAGTCAAGGCATGATCAAACCCAAATTTTACAGAAAACAGGAGTAACTTATTTTGATCTTGTAACAAGATGGCTTCTAATGTTAAGATGGAGACAAGCTAGTCCATCAGTCTTTACTATCAGATAGCTTTCAAGCCTAAGATGGAAGTCAGCTGATTCATCAGGTGGTCACACTGTATAGTCCTGACTGATTTTAAAGTTGCTATATAGACCCCAATGGCCTCCAACTCACAGACTTCCACCTACCTCAGCTTTCCAAGTGCTGAGATTAAAGGTGTGCATCATCACCTCACCTGGCCTCAAAACAATATTTTTAAAGTTAGGTCTGAAGAAACATAGCATAAGAATAAAGGGAAAAGTTAAAACCACAATATCTTCTAAGCGACAATAAAAATATACTTAATTCTTAATTTAAAAACACAAGCACCGCCGGGCGGTGGTGGCGCACGCCTTTAATCCCAGCACTCGGGAGGCAGAGCCAGGCGGATCTCTGTGAGTTCGAGGCCAGCCTGGGCTACCAAGTGAGCTCCAGGAAAGGCGCAAAGCTACGCAGAGAAACCCTGTCTCGAAAAACCAAAAAAAAAATAAAAAATAAAAAATAAAAAAAAATAAAAAATAAAAAAAAAAACACAAGCACCTCTTGGGATTAGAAACTACTATCACAAGCTTTAAGTGTATCTATCAGTGGGAATTTAGAGGATACAACAGGAAGTTTCTCAGGAAATAGAACAAAAGAAGAGATGGAAAATCAGAAAGTACAAAAAAATTTAAAAGTACCAAATTAGACAACAAGTTGAGTTTTCCTAGCGAACAAGAACTACACAAAGGAGTAAAAGACAAAAGGTGGAAATTAATTGTGAAGGAAATAAAGTAGGAGATCATTTTGCCAAATACCACCTGTCATTTTTTTTTAAAGCAGGAATAAGGAAAGAAGCAAAACAAAGAAAGTGGAAAGAATGGAATTCAACAGCAATCTCCATCTACCTAAATGAGGCAGGAAAGAAAGAAATGTGAAGAGGAATTGAGATTACGGTTACCAGACTGAGGATCGCAGCTTACACCCTAGATCTGGCCTCCTATTCTCAGTAAGTTGATTAAAAGAGCCAAATAAATAATGACAAGCATAAAAGGGGATCTATTCAATGTGGCCATATTGGGAAGGGAGACAAAGAGATCCGGCAACCTCTCAAGTCCATCTCTGGGATCTTGAGGTAGTCTTTAAAGACAAGGCCAGAAGTACTCATGACTCATCAATCCGCCGGCCATGGCACTGTTCCTTTGTCCACCATTGTTTCAGCTCCAAGTCTGCCCTGCAAGGTGATCTGACAAGTTGTGACTCTTTCAAGACACAGGTTCCTCCCTGGCTGCCCCACCCGCGTCAGCCATCCCTTTGCCTAACAGGAGATTGCCGGAGAAAATTTAATTTTGTGGGATTATACTTCTAATAGTCTGGTAGGCAAAGGATGCAAGTGTATCTTTAGAATGTGTTCGTTCATGCTTGGCCAGACAGGCTGCTCGTCTTATTAATATTTGAAAAGTCTTATCCAGGTTCCTTTTGTTACACTTCCCTTCTCGGTTACACATATGGACAGTCAAAGAATCACTTTGTATCTCTTCATATTTCAGTTACCAGACATAACCGATTTGGCTACTCTAGTACATTGAAAACTTCTTCGTGGCAGGAACTATGCTATTTACCTTGCGTATTCAGAGTTTAGCGTTACACGTGGGTCTTAGTCGGCCTCCTCCACTACTGCTTGTAGTTCTTCAGGGTGAAATATGGGGCTCGTGAGAGTTTGCTTTAATTTAGAGTACTTCATCTGGAGTTAATTCTTGCATTGATAGGAAATGACATTTGTGGAAAACCTTCAGGTGTTATAGAAAATTATAAAAGAATGGCAAATTCAAAACTGGAAAGAAGCATTCGAGAGGCCGAAGCAGGAGACTTGTAGGAGGGTAAGAGACTATTTCTGAGCCACATGATAGCCAGCCAGGGCTACACAGCAAGACCTACCTCATGATTAAATTCGAAAGATTATTTCTTGGCCGGGCAGTGGTGGCGCATGCCTTTAATCCCAGCACTCGGGAGGCAGAGGCAGGCAGATCTCTGTGAGTTCTAGCCAGCCTGGGCTACAGAGTGAGTTCCAGGAAAGGCACAAAGCTACACAGAGAAACCCTGTCTAGAAAAGCAAAAAAAAAAAAAAAAAGAAAAGAAAGATTATTTCTTAAGCTACATACGCACACGCACAAGCACATCGCCAGACGTTTGTAAAGCTGAAGAAGGCAAAAGGCTGCATGTGACCTTTCATGAGCCTTGAGTTTTTGTTTTGCCTTTTAAAAAACAGTTCCGGTGCTAGATCCCGGACAGTAATTCGGTTCTTGGGTCTACCCAGCACTCTCAAAATAATAGTCTAGGATGGAGAGGTAGCTGAACGAACGGACACAAGAGAGCTGGCCCGTGCAGGCGCAGGGAGGAACAGTGACACTCTTGACACGCTGCTACAACCCAAGGGATCAACAGCAGCTGCTCCCTCAGAGGGCGAGCTGCAGGGTGCGGTCCTTCCACCAGCTGAGCGGCCACGCCCCCTCCGCCACCAGGCTGGCCGCCACGCCCCCTTCGTCACCAAGCTGGCCGCCACGCCCCCTCCGCCACCAGGCTGGCCGCCACGCCCCCTCCGCCACCAGGCTGGATGCCACGCCCCCTCCGCCATCAGGCTGGTCGCCACGCCCCCTCCGCCACCAGGCTGGTCGCCACGCCCCCTCCGCCACCAGGCTGGTCGCCACGCCCCCTCCGCCACCAGGCTGGTCGCCACGCCCCCTCCGCCGCGGCCGGCGAGAGCAAGGGCTTCTGGGAAGCCGGGTCTAGGGAAGGGGGCGCTGGAGGCGGCCATCTTGGGTGGCTTAGCCGTTCGCTGCGAGCCGTGGCCGAGGCGGGGCGTCCACCCTTGTGCGGTCGGCAGCCGTGGTCACCGCGGGAGACTGCAGGTCGGGGCCCGGGAGGGGACGGCGTGCATGGGTAAGTGTGAGCGACGCAGGCCGCGCGAGCGCGGGGCTGAGCAGGCAGGGCTCGGGGACCGCGCGCGACCCGCGCCTGGCCGGGTCCCCCCGGAGGGCCGCCGCTGTGGGGGCGTGGCCGCGATCGCGCTGCCCCGCCGCCGGGCCCCCGCCCTGCCGCTCGGTCCCCGTGTGCCACGGCCGTCCGTCACCGTAAGGACACGCCACACCGCCTTGCGGGAGGGACAGGACGGCGTGGGGACCCTCCGCGCTGCACCCCAGCAGGCGGCTCTAGCCTTCAGCCCCAAAGCCAGCCACCCTGGGCTCCATGCTTCTCTCTCTGTGTCAGCTGGCTTCCCTGTTTCAAGATGAAAATGTAATGCATCATAGATGGAGAGATTTGGAAGCTAGGAGAGGGCGTAGCGAGATGTCTGCTATGACATTTACACTTGAGCTTTTTCTACGCATCAAAAAAACAAAAACAAGGGGAAAAGACAAGAGGCTTTTGACTTGTCTCCCAATTTCAGTTCTCAATAATGGCTAGTGTTTTGTTAGGAGAAAGGGTTGCTAAAAGAATGCAGGAAACTTTGCTCCACACCGAAGTACTGTCTGTCTGGTCGTGGGGGCTCAGAGTTGGCACTCTCCTCCCTGTTCGGGCTTGTCATTTTCTAACGAGGTGTCCAAGCACAGAAAAATGAAATTGCATTAACAAATATCAGGAAAACAAAGACCCTTGGAAGTTCAGCGTCCATTGATGTGCTTAACTTGATCCAGTGTGGTTTTTGTAAGAAGTGGATAAAAATAAGTTTATGAATGAAACAAAAGAAAGAAAGAAACAAAACCCAGCTTGGCCATTTTCAGATGTCTGAATAGCATTTCTTATTATTTCAAAAAATTTTTGTGAAATTCAAGCCTTTGAATTTCAGTACTTAAAAAACTTATTTTCCATCTAACTAGATTTCTTTGGGTGAGATAACACAGTAAAGAAGGCAAAGATACAGAAAGTATCAATGAAGAAAGAAAATAATGTATGTGTTCTTGGAGCTACATTTTATTTGTATTATAAATTTGTTAATAATCTAAGAAGCATCTAGAATGCAAAAGTGTGGTGGAGAAGGGCCCAAAGTGACCCAAACCAATGTAAGAAGTAAGATTAGAACTCCTATTCGTTTACATTTTAAGTTGAATCCTTGAAGAAAATGGCTAGTTTTGTAATTTTCACAATGGGATAATAATTAGGATAGTAACGCATGTATGAAGATAAATATTTGTTGTGGAATAGAATATTTGTTTATGTAAAAATGTGTTGCATTTGCTTGTGTTGCAGAATAATTGTTTAACTATATAAAGGTGTGCTGCATTTGTTTACGCTGCATTTGTTTTAACTATGTAAAGATGTGTTGCTGTTTTACCTTGTCTGCTTAAGGCACCTGATTGGTCTAATAAAGAGCTGAATGGCCAGCAGCTAGGCAGAGCAGGGACAGGTGGGGCTGGCAGGCAGGAAGAAAAGGGGAGGGGGGGGGTCAGGCAGCTGGAGGAAGCAGGAAAGCAGGAAGGACAGTATGTGGATGAGGTAAACGAGCCTCAGGGAGGCACATAGATTATTTAAAAAGCTAGCTAGAAACAGGCCCAAGCTAAGGCCAAGCGTTCATAATTAATAGTAAATCTCCATATGATGATTTGGGGGCTGGTGGTCCAAGAAAGCCTGCTACAAGTATTGAAAAGGCTGGGGAGGTAGCTAGGTAAGTATGAGGACCTTTTAATCCTCAACACCCATGTAAAAGGCAGCACTTGGGCCGGACATGGTGCACGCCTTTTATCCCAGCACTTGAGAGAGAGGCAGAGCTAGGCATATCTCTGTGAGTTCAAGGACAGCCAGGGCTACAAAGAGAGACCCTGTCTTTAAAAATAAAGCAACCATGGATCACTTTTGTGATCCCATTGCTAGGGTTGAGACAGGTAGGTCCATGGAGCTCCCTGAGGGCCTGCATAAATAACAAGCCACAGGTCCTTGTCTTAAAAAGTGGATGACACCTAAGGAACAAAACCTAAGGCTGACTTCTGGTATTGACACATATGAGCATACACATACACAAATAAATAAATAAATATTGAAGATGGAGATACATTCCAAATACATAAAAAATGTGTGCTCAAAAATCTTTAAATGCCAGCAATCTAGAAAATGCCAGTATGTAGTTGAGAAAATTTTAAAAGATTTCTACAAATAGAGTATTATAGTAACTAATGTGTTATTCCAGAAACTAGTTTTTTCCCCTTTGTTTTTCTATGTAAGCCTAAGCTGTTAGTACAGTTAGAGAGATTTTTAAAGATACGTTTTCCTTTAAATTTATTTTTATTATTTTAAATTATTTATCCATGGGTATGGGTATGTGAGTGCAGGTGCCAGAGGCATTGGCTTCCTATGGAGCTCAAGTTATGGGGAGTTGTGAGCTGCCTGATTTGGGTATTGCAAGCAAACTGGGGTCCTCTGTAAGAGCAATACACACTTAACTACTGAGCATCTCTCCAGCCTAAGGTCCCTAATGTATAAAATAGAGAAGAATAATGCATACATTGTTATTAACTTTGATTTAACAATTTCTAATTACTGTTTGTAGGTTGACTTAGTTATTTTTCTATTGCTGTGATAAGACATCATTACCAAGGCAGTTTATTGGAAGGAAGATTTTATTTGGGCTTTATAGTTCCAAAGGGATAGAGTTCATGACCATCATGACAAGGAGCTTGGCAGCAGGCCAACAGTGTGGCATTGGGACAGTAACTGAGAACTCTCATCTTGAGACAGCCACAAGGCAGGAAGAGAGACACTGCGAATGTTCAAGTCTTTTGAAACCTCAATGCCTGCCTCTAGTGACACCCCTCCTCCTAATCCTTTCCAAACAGTTCCACCAACTGGGGACCAAATCTCATTCAAACCACCACATAGGTATATATGAACTGCTGAAACATACTAGATATGTTAAAACTGGGTTTTTACTAGCTATAAATGTGTCATATATTCTGAGCCTGTAGTTTACCATTAAGCTAAACCTCCAATCACAAACCTTTCCCCTCGTTCTTGAGTCCTTAGCCCATTATATTCTAGTTTGAACTCCATTAGTAGTGAGCTTTGTTTTACTGTCTTTACCAGTGACGTCTGATTACCACATCTGATGCCTGGTTTGGTACTTGGCTTGTTTTCTTGATGAATCAATGAAAGAGTAAAATATATTTAGGAGTGTGTTATTAATGTCAGTACCACTCAGATACTTATTTTCTCACTCCCTTATTTTCTCTTACTCTCTTCTTCTCTGTCCTGTTTCTTTTGGTTTCCTTTTCTTTTGCCCTTTTTCACTGAAATGTGAATACCATGAAGAGTTTTCCTGGTCACCTTTCTTTTTATGGCTCTCCATGACATTGGATGATTAAGTCAGGACCCTTGTTCTATGTTTGAACTATATTTTTCAACCATGGATAGCTCAAAACAGTGTCCTGAAGTCAGTACTCATCTGTTACAACAACTACAGTTAACATCAGCAGCAGCTGCGCTCATTGAGATTTCCCTTGTTTTCTCCCCTTAGTTTCTTTAGTTCGGTTCCATAGGATCAAGTTGAATGCCTCAGCTGGATTGTGGGAACCGTATTTGATTTTTGTGTATACCTTCATCGCCTGTCTCTTTCCCCTTGAGTCCTTTGTTGAGGCACACTGTACTTCTTACTGCTCTATGTTTATGCCAGACTTCCTTCATATATTCTTTCTGTTTGAAATGCTTGTTCTTTTTATCCCTTTCCATCCTTTTACAGAGAGTAACAGTGCAGCCCCTCTGAGCTTCCTAAGGGACCGTTAACTGCTGTATCTTACTGTGTTCTCACAGGATTTAATGCATATATTTTAGTGTACTTTATTTCTGTAACTAATTAGTGTAAACTGTAAACTAATTAGTGTCTTTTACTAGAGATGACAGATAAATGAAAGCCTTTTCTGTTTACTTTTGTTTGTTTGTTTTTCCAGGTAGGGTCTCTCTGTGTAGCCTTGGCTTTCCTGGAACTCTAGCCGTAGACCAGCCTGGTTTGGAACTCAGTGATCCGCCTGCCTCTGCCTCCCTAGTGTTGGGATTAAGGTGTGCACCACCACTGCCAGGCAACTGATTATAGTAGTTCTGATCAGGCCTGGGTATGTTCTTCAAACTTCTCACAATAGTGTGTTAACTTATAATTGAAATACTGCTTTAGACTACTGTTTGTTTAGTCTTCATGTGTAAGCCCGGAATAGGTTCTAACATAAGCATAAAATGTTCGTATCATATATCAATATAATATTGCTATACTAAAAGGTTTATAAATTTCTGAATATGAAACGGATGTATATTTCAAATATAACATTTCATATTTATGCTTTAAAATATTTATGTTTATATTTTTTGTTTTTTTGAGATAAGATCTCACTGTGTACGTCTCTGTGGCATAGAACTCTCAATGTAGATCATCAGGCTGGCCTTGAACTGACAGAGATCCAACTGCCTCTGTCTCCCAAGTGTTGACATTAAAGGCATGTGCCACCACACTTGGCTTTCAGTTGTTATTTTAAAATACATTTGTAATAGAACTTTAGAAATAAAATGTACAAACACTTCATTGCTTCAGAAGAACTAATTATAATAGAGGACTGAAAACTGATAGTACAGTCATAACACAATGACCTCCATGACCTTGGCAATGTCTTAATTAAATGAAAGAAGCCAGACTCCAATAAACACTTGAAGTGTGCTTATTGGTGCTAACACCATATTCTATTGAAAATGGGACTGTATAATACTGGCTGTTTCTTGATTCTGCCAGCAGTATAATTCAGAAGTTTCTTTTATCAGACAATTTATGAGTTTCCTGACAGTGATTGAAAGGTGTATGTCCTTCAGAAATGTTAACATACCACAAAGGGTAAAGCTATTCAGTCTTGGTCTCTATAAAATAAGGGTGATCAGTGTTTTTAGACTCAAATTTGTTACTCATTTAATATTTCTAAGGCTTAGCTGTGATTTGTTCCTGCCAAAATTTGTGTCCAAATTTCATTGGCAGTATAGAAGCCCTTTGGGCCAGCAGCTTTATTCTTATCTTTTCTACAAATGCCCGTTGCCTTTCTGCTTCTCTGCTCTGTATGAGTTAGCCTCCATCACAAGGAGGGCATCTGCTGCACCTTTCTGGTCTCCTGATCTGTGAGCTGACTAAACCTCTTTTCAAAGTAAGTTGCTAGGGTCTCAAGTTTAAGGCATCAGGAAATGTGCTAAGATTAAGAAATAAATACTAAAATATTTGGTCATTTTTTTCCAATATGTAGAGGAGTGAGAGAATGTATTTTTAATCTGTAAGTTTCAAAGTGGGTTTTATTGGTCTAATGTAATCGGTGAGCTTAAATTTAGCTGCCTAGACTAAGCCTCTTACATTGTTTTGAGAGTTAACCTTATCTGTTTTCTTCCCCTAAGATTCAATGGCTAGTCCAGGGAAGGATAACTACAGAATGAAAAGTTATAAGAACAAAGCCTTAAATCCTCAAGAGATGAGACGGCGAAGAGAAGAAGAAGGAATACAACTTCGAAAACAAAAAAGGGAAGAGCAGGTGGGAGTTCTTAGATATTTAGTGTTGCTTAGCAGCAACCAGTCCGTCCATCCATTCATCTAATCTGTACCTCATGTGGAGGTTTGCAAGTTTAATTATCATTGCTGTTTTTTAGAAAATTTCAAATGCTAAGTGTTTGAGAAAATTGATTTGCTAACTCTGTTCTTTAATTAAGTCCCTGGAATAATATTTGTAAATTCATTGATTAGAATTTTGTACTTGTTTAGTTACTGACTAGAGTGATTTTCCTCTTGTGTTAATAAACATTTTGTTACCGTATTTCTTCCCGCTGCTAAAAATGTTTACCTTGAGTCATTTAGATCACCTCCAGTTTTCAGTATAGAATTTGCCCTCAGAAAACACATTATATGCATTTGTGGATTTCATAAGTCTTATTAAGGTAATTAGTGTCATTTTTCTATGTTTTCATTTTATGCTTTCTATATTTCCTAATATATTTCTCTATTTCATAGCCTCTATTTATACTTTGCATATGCAACATAAAGAATATAAAGTCGTTTAAGAGTACTTCTTAGCATTTTTCATTCCATTATAGATTTGGAGATATTTATAAGTAGTCCTTATAATAACAAATAATAATAAGTAAATAGTCCTTCAATAACAAACTAAAAATGATATATGAAAAGAACTATTCAAAAAAGTTTAAGAAGGCCTGCTTAGAAATATAATAATTATGATTTTTCAGCTCCTGTCTGCAGTATCTTGCAGGACTTACAAAACACAAACAAGCAAACAAACAAAAAAAATCTGTTGACTAAAAATAGTGTGTACAGTCTGAAGAAGAGCTGTATTTATTCAGTCATCAAAGCACAAGGAGGTTTTGTTTGGTTTTATCTTTCTATTTTTATTAAGAAGTACAGGGATATTTTTCCTGAAAAATTTCTCCTATTGCTTTTTTGTTTTATTTTGTTTTAGACAGTGTCTCATGTAGTCCAGGCTGACCTCAGATTTTCTTGTAGCTGAGGATGACCTTGAATTCTAGATCTTCCTACCTCTACCTCAGGTGCTAGGATACAGGCATGCATCACCACACCCAACTTCCTATTGCTTGTTAATCGGCTATAGTAACTCTATAGCATGCTATTTATACTGTGTGATTTGCTTTTAAATCAGTATTTCTCTTTTTTAAGATTTCTTTTTATTTACTGTGTGTATATGTGTATGTCTGTGTGAGGATATATGCACATGAGTGCAGTTGCCCATAGAAACCAGAGGTATCAGGTGCCCTGGAACTGGAGGTACAGATGGTTGTAAGTTGTCCAGCTTCGGTACTAGGAATCCAGCGTTGGTACTGGGACTCTCACTCTGGTGCTCTGCAAGAGCTATTTGCACTTTTAACCATAGAACCATCTCTCCAACCCATAATAAAAATTTTCTTAGAAAAATTCTTAAACAGTTAGTAATCAAATAAAGAAATATGTGCTTTTTCAAGTCCTATAAAACGTAAATGTCTGTTTAATATTTTTAATTATAAAAATTGTTTACTCATATGAATCCTATGAATGTTTTGGAAAACTCGGTCTATAAAGTAATTTCTCTTTGTTGCAGTTGTTCAAACGTAGGAATGTCTCTTTGCCCAGAAATGATGACTGTATGCTGGAGAGTCCCATCCAGGACCCAGACATCAGTTCCACTGTGCCCATTCCCGAGGTATCGTTTACAAAACTGTGTTTGTGCTGTGCTCCGTGGTACTTCAGAGACAGGATAGACATCAGATAATGTAACTAATATTCACGCAGAAATCATTGCATGCTAATTTATTTTTGTGTTTCAGGAAGACGTGATCACCGCAGATATGATTCAGATGGTTTTCTCTAGTAATGCTGAACAGCAGCTGACAGCCACACAGAAATTCCGGAAGCTGCTTTCTAAAGGCAAGAGTGGTTCCCAGTTCTTATTGACAGCACACAGTTTTATGAGAGAGCTGTGGTTTTAGAGTTTGAGACACTTGCTTTGTCCTTTTTAGACCAGAGACAGGTCTTAGTTTCCCTTGAAAATGTATTTCAGCCTTGTGTGGTTGTGTGCGCCTTGTTCCATTTTTTTTCTTTGGGAGAGGGGCTCTATCTAACCTCGGCTAATCTGGAGCTCACAAGGTAAGTCCAGATGGCCTCCAAATCATACAGGTAGGCTCACCTGCCTCAGCACCCGGCTTGGTTGCGTTTACCTTTGATCCCAGCACTTGGGAGGTGGAGGCAGGCAGATCTATGCGAGTTCAAAGCCAGCCTGGTCTACATCATGAGTTCTAAGCCATCCAGGGCTGCATAGAGATCCTGTCTTTAAAAAAATACTTTAAAGTATCATCTTTTAAAAAATATATTGTTAAACACATTGTAGAAAAAATTACAAATTGTAGAAGAATATAAAGAAGCAAATATAAAAATAATTGTTACTAATAAGTAAGGCTATAATTCCTTATAGAAATATTTTTTAGACATACTTTTTATTTGTTCAGTTTTGACTTGGAGGAGACGAGGTTTTACCATGTAGCTAAGACTGGCCCCAAACTCTCCAGATCTTCCTGCCTCACCTTCACATATGCTGGGAGTTCAGATACACCCAGCTCTTTCATTATTTACTGACCATTTGTGGTTCATTTGGCCAATTTGTTTATCCAGTTAATATTAGTATTGTTTCATATGTAGAATTTATAGAATTAGTAATTTGAATTGTAAAGAATTTTGAAACTAGTAAGATTTTGCAGATGACACTGAATCACCTACCTCAATTTCCTAAGAAAGATAAAATTGACTAACGTGAGGAATGAATGAAATCTTGTTTGCTCAGCATGGATTCTAAGGGTTTTGTCTTTGTTCTCTTATGTATGAAGAGTAAGTGTATTACAAACAGTTATAGGATAGGCCGGCAGGGGGGCTCAGTGGGTAAAGGCGATTGCCACAAAACTGACCTGAGCTTGAAGGAGAGAACTGACTCTCCTCCCAAGTTACCCTCTGTTCTTCATGTGTATACAGTGTCATACAATCATTTGTGAACAGGTACACACACATACCACATAGAATAAGTGTGAGAACATTTCATAAGAGAAAAGTTATCACATAGATTTTATCTTTTAATAAATACATGTAACTTTTATATCTCATCCTTTATCTTCCAGTAGCTCAGCAATTTTCAGAAATACTTATACAATCAAGAATGACTTTTTTTTTTTTTTTTTTTTTTTTTTGGTTTTCGAGACAGGGTTTCTCTGTGTGGCTTTGTGCCTTTTCCTGGAACTCACTTGGTAGCCCAGGCTGGCCTCGAACTCACAGAGATCTGCCTGCCTCTGCTTCCCGAGTGCTGGGATTAAAGGCGTGCGCCACCACCGCCCGGCAAGAATGACTTCTTTTAATCGCTACATTTTTAAGTTGATGTTTATTTTACATGATTCAAATTTTTTCATTATATTCTCTTTCAAGATTTGTTTTTGACATATGCAGAGTGTCAAACTGATAGGATTTCTGTAGATTATGTTTGAGAATTTTGAAGTTACTCTCAATTACTTTTCTACCACATCTTATCATTATTGAATTTAATTTCTTTAAAGTAAGAATGTAGTTAGAAGGAGTTTAAGTATTCTTTCCATTATCTGTGACGTCAATCTCTGAGATGAGATTTCTTCTAGTTAGAAGACTTTGTCTTCAATTGTTCAAACTGTGGTGTTTCTATTAAACTTTATATGCCAATTATTTTCACTGTTTCTTCTTAGTAGATGTTAACCTAAGTTAGACATAAAACGGGTTATAAATGTTTCCTGCCAAATGTATCAAGGATAGGAGAATGTTGGATTTACTCTATTTTTACTTAACCTATAGTATAGGAAACATGGAAAGCAGCTGACAATAGACCTGTAAGCAGAAACAGCAGAGAGTTAAGTAGCTTTCTAACTATTGCCAGTAAGCAGCAGACTGAAGTGTGCCCCTGGCCACTGCATAGCCTGCCATTAAACCCAGCCTGGATTCAGATCAGATCATAACCATTGCTAAAATCCCCGTATCTGTTTCCCTATCACAGCCTCTCTTACAAATGTAAATCACGGGTTACACTTCAATTCCAGTTTTACTAAATTTCCCCTTTGTTTTCACTGCTGAAGCATGCATTTTCCTATTTTGCTTGTTTAAATTGCCAAAGTGTCTCTGAATCTTACTTATGATAGCTCATCACCTTTATAAGCTTATGTAGACTCTTATTTTGTTATGTATTATTAACAGCAGTTCATGGTGTGTGTTAAATTAGCTGGTAATTCTAGTGCACTTTAATTGAACTCTTTTGGATGGAATAATAAACTGTTGCTTTGAACTTTGCCAGAGGAGGCTGCATCTGTGTTCTGATGTAGCTGACAGGTCTGTGTCTGCTGACCTGTGGATACTGATGTAGCTGACAGGTCTGTGTCTGTTGACCTGTGGATACTGATATGGCTGACAAGTCTGTGTCTGTTGACCTGTGGATGCTGACGTAGCTTACAGGTCTGTGTCTGCTGACCTGTGGATACTGATGTAGCTGACAGGTCTGTGTCTGTTGACCTGTGGATGCTGATGTAGCTTACAGGTCTGTGTCTGCTGACCTGTGGATGCTGATGTAGCTGACAGGTCTGTGTTTGTTGACCTGTGGATGCTGATGTAGCTGATGGTTCAGTGTTTGGTTTCTCACTGCCTTCTAACCACACATCCTACGTTTTCATCTCCTGTCTCATCGCCTCTGTCCTCAAAAAAAAATTTTTTTTTTTTAAAAAGGAAAGTTTAGAGTTTTCCAATAGAAAAAAAAGGTGAAACTGGTAACCCTGCCCCTAAAATTCTGACACTTTGAAAGGTAGAGAGGGTAAAGCATAGAAGTGTCTACTAATGTTTTGTAAGATGGGAGGGTGGACATTTTGAAGTCTGGGCTTTCATTAACAACACATGGAACAAATTTAATGGACATAGTTTTGCCAGCTTTGCAGAAGTCACAGGGAGAATGAGAGTTCTTCTCTTCACGTGACTCGGTGAACAGCTGTTTTAGTACAGTCAGGTTGAGCATGATAGGTGTGTGTGTGACTCTGGCTATGCTTCATTAAAAACAGTTATAAAAACAAGTGCATCTAATAGACACACAGAGTATGTGTGGAACACAGGAGAAAAGAATTCAGTTTAGGAAGTTTGTGAAGTTTTATAAGTGGTAATAGTGAGTGACTAGTAGGTAAAATAGGTACATTGCTATGAAGAGAATAGAAGACTTATAGGAACACCAGCCTAGAAGCTGCTGAACCCCTGAGGCACTGTTTATTGAAGCAGAGGTACAAGAAAGATTTCCGTTTATGTAGCTGGTCAGTACTTGGAAGAAATTTGTTTGAATTTTGCATCAATTACAAGAGGATTTATGGTTCTCAAAAGTCTGCATTTCATGAGAAAATTTCAAGATTTTTAGATAATCTAATAGCATTACTAAATAATAAATAATATCTAGACAGAACAAAATCTTGACTAAGACAGGTAAGTGAGTGATATTATTACTAGTGAGGGAACATCCTTGGAAATCAAGGATAGTGCTATAAGAATTTAGTGGGAACTTGCTCAGTTTGTATTGTGAGTGTCCTCCCATTTTGTAAGGATGATCTCTTAAATATATTTCATATTAGAAAATATATTTTAATTTCCTGTCATTACAATTAACGAAAAAGTAGAGTTTGCTTTGTAAAAAGTACTGCAGTAATGAGAACATTTATCTGCAGTAATATCCAGCTAAGAGTTTATTTACACTTAGGTCAGCGAAACCTAGGGAAACTTTCCTATGCCATCTGTGATAGTTCCATTACTTCCAATTTGTTAAAGTCACCTAGGAGACGGGCCTCTGAGCATGCCGGAGAGGGACTGTCTGGCGACCTTAACTGAGATGGGAGGACCTGCCCCTGTCAGCAGCACATCCCCCGACTGCATGGACTGTACCGATGCAGAGGTGAACAGAGAGAGGCTTGTTGCTCTCTGGGTGCAGTGTCACCAGTTGCTTCCAGCCCTGCCAGTGTGACTGGTTTCTCGAAGGCTTTAGTCAGGATGTTTTATCACAGCCCAAGGAAAGGACTAAGATACCAGGTTGCATGGAGCGGGGATCAGTTCATTGTCTCTCTGTCTATGTAACAACCTTTCTTTTTTAAATCTTAGAACCCAATCCACCAATAGATCAAGTTATACAGAAACCAGGAGTTGTACAGAGATTTGTGAAATTTCTTGAAAGAAATGAAAATTGTACTTTACAAGTGAGTCTGAAGTTTTCTTTCTTAATCTTCTAGAAATGACTGAGTTTCTAGTGGAAATGGCTTCAGTGCTGACTATATTGTAAACATTCATTAAACACTTGACAATTAAAGAAAAAGTAGGTATCACTCTTGGCTAAGGCGTGGCTACATTGCTAGTTTCTGTTAGGAATTATTTTATTCAACAGTTTCAGGAAACATAAAATTACAGCTAATATTAATGAAATTCTATAGGTATCAGCCTTTTAAAAACTATTTTCTTTTAGAAAACTCAAACTAAAGTGTTAATCTCATTATTAAACTTCTTTATTTCTTTCTGAGACAGGGTCTGTCTAAGTAGCCCTGGCCTTAAATTTACAGAGTTCTGCCTGGCCCTGGTAATGTGGTGGAGTTAAAGCCATGAGCCACTACATCCAACTCTGTTGGTTCTTAAATAACTGCTTAAAATGTTTTTAGCTGATCTTTTTTGTTTTTTTTAAAGAATAAATTGGTATAACTTACAAAAAATATGAACAAAGTTAGATTTTTTTACCCCTAGGGAGCATTGTCTCTGAACCCAGATAATGGTGATAATCTCCCAAATCATTTGCTTCTTCTGTTTGCCAGCATTTTGATGTTACAAAAAGAGATTACATTCTCTCACTTTGATGTCGGTGTATACTCTAGAATCAGACTCCTGTTTTAGAACTTGGAAATCAGTGCTGTTGTCAGTAGTGACGACTGCTGAGACACGGTTACTGAAATTGCAACAGAGAGTTGTGGTCCACTTGTTTGGGCAGTTTGGGAAAGGCCCCTCCCTATTTTGGGCATAAGCAAAAGAATATGTAATACATGTGAGTGTGAAAAACTTGTTTAGACTTTTAATCAGAGTCTCTGAGGGAAAGGCTACTTTATTTTCAGGTCAGTTATTTTGAATTAGAAATAATAGGATTTAGTCTCTGCTTTATATAAGCTGTGAGTACAGACTGAAACTCAGGTCTAAGATATTTATTACTATTTGGCCCTTTACTTCCAGTGAATGAAGGAAGAAATAAATGGTAACAAATAAATAAAATTAGTGAGTGCTAACTTGAGAGCCAGGCATTGTATAAAGATATAAGTCCAAAATTAAGGCATTGTTTCTGCTTACGGAAGTTTGCTACCTTGTAGAAGGTAAGCATACCGAGAGATAGGAAGTACCTCAGAGTGTGCTCAGCGCTACAGCAGATCTGTGAGAGAAGTGCTCTGGGGAGCACAGAGGGAGGGTGGAGCACTTGACTGGGGATGAAGGAAGGAGTAGTTCCTGGGAGCATAGCTTGTGTAAACAGTGTGGTGTGTATGCAAGAACATCAAATCGTTAGCTGGTTCTGATGAGATCCACTAGTGTCGTTTGGGGATAGCTCTATACTGTTACCCAAGCAGATATTATTCTGCTAGTTCAGACTGTTTAAGTTCAAACGAGGTTCCTGTGGGACACATTGCCCTATAGGCAATTTTTATTAGGCATGTACACATTTTAAAATGTGAAGTAGACATGAGGCTTTTAAAAACTAGGGGACATCAAATGAATATACATCTGTTTTACATTTTTAACAAATCAAAACAATTGTCATTACTACCACACAATACAGTTGTATTTATGTGTGTGGCTATGTTGCTCATGAGTGCCAGTGCCCTCCGAGGTCAGAAGCATCACATCTGGAGTTGCAGGCAGGTTGAGACCCCAGGTTTTGGTGCTGACAGTCAAACATGGGTTCCCTGTAAGAGCACATGCGCTCTTCACCACAGAGCCATTACTCCAGCGTCGCCCACCTTTAAGGTCATAGCTGTGACTCTGGTTTCCACAGGTCTTCAGTAGGTTGTGACTTTACTGGTCTCCGTGAATGCATTCTCCTAAGGGATATCAAGAAGAAATTTGTAAACCTGCAATTGCTTTCCATGTGTTTCCTTATTTACAGCTGATGAGGGCTAGTATCGCTATTGATGTTAAATATAAATTATTTCTTCAGGGTTTTTTTCCTTAGTCTTTCAGAGGTTCTGCTGTGTGAAAGATTAGCAAATGTAATAAAACCTTTATGTTGAACAAACACCTAAATGTCTGGCATTCTAATTTTTATGTTCTTAAATGAGGTTGGGGTGACATGATCCCCCAAGAAACAAATAGCATTTATGAGTTTTTCACTCTATAAGTAGTATCTCTATTTCTTCTTCTCTTGTGACACTTCCTTTATGCTTTCTTTTATTTCACTTTTCATTCCTTAGTTTGAAGCTGCCTGGGCATTAACTAATATAGCCTCTGGAACTTTCCTGCATACCAAGGTAGTGATTGAAACTGGAGCTGTTCCAATTTTTATCAAACTTCTCACGTCGGAACATGAAGATGTGCAGGAACAGGTAAGTTTCTAACTCATGCCACATGTTGTATGTAGAGATTTAAATTTTCTATTGAAAATACTACTTGTAATTTTGACCTCCACTTTGACTCATTTTTATTCCTAATTTGCCTAACATTTATTTAAAATATGTTAATTTTTTTGAGTCTCAGATTAGAAGTGGGAGAGAGGACTACTTTAGCTATAATTCTGGGGTTTTGATGAGAACTGGTCTCAGCACAGGATCTACTGTTTTATTTATGATAGAGCACATTGAGACATAAAGAGGAGTGCATCATGGATGCCTGCAAGGCTTACATCTGGGATGCTCGGACTCATTCTCTGCATGTACAGGGCATATCTTACTGTTTCTTGAAAATAGTGTATTACTTCTAATTGAATCATTTTAATAGATTTCAGTAGTAAATGTTCAAAGTTTTTTTCTAAGAGAGAAAATCTGATAATATGATTAGACCATCCAAAGAAATTCAAGTTTTGGGTACTTTTGTTTTTGCTATGCATGTTCATCTGTTCGTCTCCTGTTCCATTCATCATTTAGTTTCATGAAATTTTGTATCCACTTAACGCTAATATTGGAAGGTTTTCTTATGAGGTTACTCTTCCAAGAAAAGGTTACTAATTATCCAACACAAACTCATATTTTTCAGTCATTCATTATTCAGTCCTTAATTGTACATTTGCTATTTCTAGCTTACTAGTGTTAATAATGTAGTCGTGAACATCATTGTGTATTGGTTCTTATATGCTTCTGGGTTACTTGGTTATTTTAATAAGGAAAGGGGACTACCCTGTCAAAGCATATAAAAAAATATATAGCCCCACCAACAGAGAGAGTACTTTCTTTTTAAGATAGGGTGACAGGGCTTTACTATGTAGCCTTGGCTGACCTTGAACACACAGAGATCCACTTGCCTCTGCCTCCTAGGTACTGGCTAGGATAAAAGGCACACATCACATCTGCCCCCCTCTTGATACTCTTATTTCAGATAGTAAGAATTATCTTCAAAGTAATTTTTTCCTTATCTTGTTTTAATTTTTTTTTAATCTTAGGTCTCAAGTAGATGTTAAAAATAATAATTTATGTTTTAAATTCTAAAATAAGACTTTCCCAGTTGAAAATATAATATGCTTTTATATTTCCATGAAAACTTTAAAGTTAGAGTATGATAAAATGATAATTTTCATTTGGATAGTTCCTCATATAATTGAAATTTACTACCATTTACTTTTCAAACTATACTAAACTGATTAATCTTAAATTTTTAGTGATCATCTAATTCTCATCTTAGTTATTATTTATATTTTGTCCATGTATTTTCTCTCTTATTCAAAAATCAGTACCATTCTAGCTAGAATATTCTTGGCAAAGGAGCAAATCTCTAGTATAAATAATGAGAAAATTTGCTAGATATATTTTGTCTCTTCTGGTAGATTCAGAATAGACAGACTCGTTCAGCTCTCTTTAAAGAGTACTGAAAGTTCACTGGAATGTGAGGGAAACTTCTTAAGTGCCCTTAATTTAGGATTAAAAATGCTATAGCACTGCATTTAAAATTTTCCTTTCCTTTCCTATTTCCTTGCCTTTGTTTCTCAATGTTCTTGAAAACCATGGTTTTGTTGCATTATTAACACTCTTAGCAGGGAGTGTCTGGCTTAGGACGTTGTCTTAAGAGCACTGTTTTATTTTTCTCAGGCTGTTTGGGCCCTTGGTAACATTGCTGGTGACAATGCAGAATGCAGGGATTTTGTTTTGAATTGTGAGATACTTCCACCTCTTTTAGAGTAAGTATTTTGTTTCAGTTTATCATAATTAAGTTAATTTTGCATTTGGAAAAGAAAGCTAGATACTCTTCCATTTCTATATAACAGTTAAATTCTCAAACAGTGTTTTATTTTGTAGTTTTTATTTACAATTTGCCAGGTCTAAAGTTACTTGAAAATAGGTAAAACCAGAAGAAAAAAATCAATTGTATTCTTTTTTAAAATGTCTTTTATGATGCCAGGAAGTGGTGGCTAATGCCTTTAATCCCTGTACTCGGGAGGCAGAGGCAGGTGATATCTGTGAGTTGAGGTCAGCCTGGACTACAGAGCAAGTTCCAGCACAGCTAGCGCGCGCACCAACACCCCCCCCCCCCACACACACACAGAGTCTTCTGTGTTCTCTTAATCTGTACTTATTAGTAGTCATCACTTACTTGATGACTTCAGTGCTAAAATAATTCTAACAAGGATATATACTACTTTATAATATAATAACATTTAAGTGGTTCCATAGCATGAAAATTTTTTTTAAGATTAAAAATATTATGTATTTATTGTGTGTGTATTTGGGGACAGGAGTGTGTGCACATGACTACACTTATCCATGGAGGCCAAAGGAGTGTGTCAGACTTCTGAAACTAGAGTTATATATAAGAAGTTGTGAGCTAGGATCTGAACTCAGGTCCTCTGCAAGAATAGCAAATGCTCTTAGCCACTGCCCTGTTTTTCCAGGGCCTCATAAAATAGAATCTTTAACACTGAAATACTGAAACAAATTGTGTATTCATGATGTCTGCAGAATTTTATATTTGTTTTTGAAATGTCTGCATTACAATGGCCATAAGAGATTTTTGTTTTAGTGCTTGACAGTTACTTTTTACTAAAGGTGACTGAGCAAGTGGTTTCTTCTCTGGCTGCTTTACTTACAAAATTTATCTTTTTTTTTAAGATTTATTTATGTATTATATATACAGTATTCTGTCTGCATATATTCCTGCATGCCAGAAGAGGGCACTATATCTCATTATAGATGGTTGTGAGCCACTGTGTGGTTGATCATGTTTTCTTTATCCTATTAATGTGGTTTATTACATTGATAATCATGTATTGAACCATCCTTTAATTCCTGGAATAAAATTCTATCAGGTGATACTCTTTAATAATTTGAATTATGAAATGAAATTTCCTGGAATTAATTTTCCTAGAATTTTATTGTAAAATTTTATCTGTACATTCATAAGGAATATTGGTCTATAGGTTTGCCTTGACTTTGCTTTGAGGGTGACATTGTCTGGGTGCTTGGGAAATATTGAATTCTTCATAGTATTCAGTAGTGAAGCCAGAGTGAGTGACTTGTTAGAAGCTCATTCTGAGTCTTTTTCCTTTATTGGCTTAAAATTGTATAAAGTTATTTTCCTTTTGATTATTTGAGGTAATATAATTATCATCTTAAATTAACAACAATTTTGTCTGGAATTTTCACTGGTTTAGTTTAAGAAATTATCCAAAACTCAGCTCTCTCCTTCCCTTTAAGTTGTTATTGCCACAAGTTAAGTCATTATATATTGTGGTCTGTTGCTAAATTGCCTTTTAAGTCACATAGGGAAAAGCGTCTAGCTCATTCGCATGTCATGATCTTTAGTAATGTTCCTTATTTGTGTGGTTTTAGCCATTCTGGATTGGCCTTTTATTTCATCCTGAAAGATTTCCTTTAGCCAATCTTGTGAAGCAAACCTGCCATTGATGACCTTCCTTGACATATAAAATTGACAAGGAATCCCTGCTTTCTCCTGAAATACTGACAAAGGGATAGTGATTCTAGATAGAGTGTTGAATGATTCTTTTAATTTCAGCACCATAAATATGTCACCCCGTTGCCTTTGTCCTCCTTTATATGAGAAAACAGTTGTTACCAGTGAGCCTTTGGACACACGGTGGGTAGGCTACTTGTTCCTTCGCATCTGATCTTTTCCTCCTTAGGCTTTTGAGACTTTGAGTGTGTGTCCTAGTGTGGATTTCTTTGAGTTTGTTCTTGGAATTTTCACTTTCTTGGTTTGCTGATACAAATATTCTTTCTGCTCTGTTTCTTCTCTCCATTTTGTACTTCCATTATGCATATATTGGTAGGATTGATTATGTCCCATGGATATCTTAAATTCTCTGTATATTTTTGTCTTCCATTTATTTCCCGTCATTTGAATTAGACTGCCTTCAGATAATACATGGATTCTCTCTGCCTGTTCAGATCTGCTGTTGAAAGCCCCTAGTGAATTTTAATTTCTTTTTTTTTTTTTTTTTTTTTTTTTGGTTTTTCAAGACAGGGTTTCTCTGTGTAGCTTTGCGCCTTTCCTGGAACTCACTTGGTAGCCCAGGCTGGCCTCGAACTCACAAAGATCCGCCTGCCTCTGCCTCCCGAGTACTGGGATTAAAGGCGTGCGCCACCACCGCCCGGCGTGAATTTTTAATTTCAAACCTATACCTTCTGTTAGTATCTTATAATTTTTATATTGATAAGTTTCTATTTGTTCATTGTTTTTCTTTCACTAAGAATCCTTTAGTTTTTAGTTTAGTATTTAAGTATTTATGGTAAAATCCAATGTCTAATTCTTTTTTTTCTTTGTATGCCTCTTAATTCTGTTATTAAGTGACCCAATATTATTTATTAAGCAGTGCTGTTTATTGTACAAGAGAAGCCACGAGGCACAACAAAACCCACTATAAGAGTTTATTAAGGGAAGGGGATAGAAAGGGTGTGCATGGACCTATGAATGACCATGCAGGAAGAGAGGGAAGGAAAAGGTGCAACCCGCTTTTATAGTCCCCCCCCCCCACATGTGCATGTGGGCTTATAAAGCTATGCCAAGCCTGCACATGCACATAGATTATATGACAGGCTGTGTTCAGATTATGTAATGTAGGATGTAAGACCCTAGGATGACTAAGCATCTTGCCTGACTTCTGGACAACACATGTGTGCTCCTGTAGCTGGGGGAGTGGCCAGGAATTCTAACAAATTCCTTGTTGAAAACTGCACATTTTGATAATAATAGAACTCAGATTATCTTCTCTTGGGTTCTAATGATCCTTATTATAGTTGCTTGTTTAAAGTTTTTTTTTTTTTTTTTTTTTTTAAAGTTAACTTTGTAAAGCTTGTGTTGTTGGATATTTATAGTCTCTAGTGTTTCTGTGCCTTTAGCTTATTGGAACTTATGGTTTAACAGCATTTTAAATGTTTGAAGGCATAAAAAGAAGGGGGAGGTTTTGAAAATTAGTTTTATTCATTTTACTTTATGTGAGTGTTTTGCCTGCATGTCTGCCTGTGTACCACCTATGTAGTTGGTGTCCGCAGAGATCAAAAGAGGGCAGTTGAATCCCCTGGAACTGGCGTTACAACTGGTTGTGAAGAATCACTGGTTGTGAATCACCGTCACTGGTTGTGAATCACCGTCACTGGTTGTGAATCACCGTCACTGGTTGTGAATCCCCGTATAGGTGCTGGGACTCAAACCTGGGTCCTCTACAGGAGCAGTAAGTGCTCTTAGTGGCTGAGCTGACTTTCCAGCCCTTGAAAAAAAGATGTTTTAAAAATTGTCTTCCTCGTCAGCTATGTATCACTTAGCTGCACCAGATGCCGCTGTGACTCAGCACTTTATGCTAAGCCTGCAAATCAGGCAATAGCTAGGGCCTTCCCAGGCGTTTTCCTGAGTGAGTACTCTGACCAGAAGATGTGTGACTATCTAGATGTCTGCTACACCAAAGCTCTTCTAATGGCTTATTCCTCCAGAGTATTTCATGCCCTAGTTTTCCCTTCCATGTTTTCAGTGTCTTCCATTTGCCCTATATTCTTTGCTCTAGGTTTCTGCATTTTATTAAGAGACATTTAGCTACTTTTCCACCTCTAGCAAATTCTCAGATAGGCAAAGTAAAGACAAACACACATTGTATCCATTTTTCAGGGTCCCCAGGAAGCTGACACCACATGTAAAAGCACTTGGAAACAAGGTATATGCTCTTACTCTGCTTGCTCTGGAACAGGGACCCTCCAGAGAAAAAGATTCCATTTTAAAGTCAGCTGCCAGGCTAGAGAGATGGATTTGAGCAAGGATGAATTAAAATACAAGAAAGGTTCATTGATACATTTCAGTCCTTCCCTGGCAGTAAACTTTTGACTGTCTTCCAGAATTCTGACGAAGTTGATAAGAACAGTGTGTACAACTTGTTGTTGTTGTTTGCTCTTTGTTTGTGGTGCTTGGGAGGGGGGGAGAAGCTTCTTAGGGTTCTCTTCTTTGCCATTTTTGCTGATATCATTACAAAATGGGATATTTTTTTTTTCCCTCAGCCTAGGTTCTCAATATACCTAAGCAGGTTTGTGAAGATCTGTAGCAGCTCAAAAAACTCCTGAAATTACTGGGCTAATTTTGCTGTGTGTGCTCTTTTTCTAAGATATAAAGACTTAGTATGATGTCACCAGGGCCCATACCTCCCTAAAAGTTAAAAAACAACAACAAAAACAAACCCAAAACTACATTAGGGAATCTCCTGTTGTTCATTTAGTGTGTGCCTGTCGGGTTCAGAGAACAGCTTGTTGAAGTCAGTTCTCTGCCTCCATCATATGGATCTTGTGGATGGAACTCCAGTAGTTAGGCTTAGTGGCTAGTGCCTTCCTACTAATTCATCTCACTATCTTGGAAGTCTCCTATTTAGATATAAGTAACATATAAATTAACAAAGAACATATAAATAATCCTATTAGTTACTTTTGTATTGATGTGCTAAAACACCATGGCCAAAGTATCTTACAAAAGAGTTTACTTGGGCTGGGCCTGCAGTTTCAGAGGGCTAGAGTTTATCATGGCATGGTGGCTGGAGCAACAGCTAGGAGCTCACATTCCTGGAGTAGTGGAAGGCTGGTGAAGCCTCAAGTCCACCCCTAGTGGTACACCTCCCCCGCCTAGGCCACACCTCCTAATCCTTCCCAGATAGCCACTGGTTGGGGGGAACCTATGTGTTAGGGTCCTCCAGAAGCCCCATAGAAGACCACCAGACACTTATGCAATCAGCAAGAGCGTTTATTTACTCTACCAGCATATGTGGGGTTGTTCACCTGTACAAATGGCAACGATGACAGGAGGAATGTGCAGGCTCCTTTTAAGCACAGCTAAGGGGAGTTGTAGAAGCAGTTGGGTCATCTTAACTATGATTGGCAACTATGGCAAGTGGCAATTATGTTAGTACATTTCTAATTGGCTAGGGCCAGCAGCTGACTAGGGCTACAGTTTTACCATCTTTGGGCAAGTTTGGTCAAGCTCCAAGTGGGGACGGTATAGAGGATTTGTCACTATTTGGTCATTGCCTTGAGATACCTTAGGGGATGCCCAGGCTTGGTACCTGCTGTCTCCCTCATCCCTGCTGTCAGGGGCGCTGAAGACTGATTATTCATTGTTCGTGGTTCTTTCAGAAACTGCTTGCTCAGTCTCAGGAAATGGAAACTGAGGCCTGTGAAGACTGAGCAGCCTGTTATGGCATCTGCTTGGCTTTCTCATTGAGTATTCAAATATATGAGCCTGTGGGGGCCAGTCTCATTCAAACCACCAGAATAATGAAGCGTGTTGTATGTGTAGGGAAACTGTTAATAACTTCATAGGGAGCTCAGAGAAAGAGACATTCTTGTTTCAGATACTTAGTTTTTAAAAATCTTATCAGGATTCATTGCAAACCAGTTTTAACAACACACATTGTAAAACCTGTTAAAATAAAAACAAAGAACTTCTTTTACCAATAGCTGACCTTCACTTAATATGACACTATATATTCCCTGCTTCTTGATTTTGGATAATGTAGCATTATTTTCATTATTTTAACAAAGTAATCGTGTACATTTCTTCTGACATCTGTTATTTTCAGTCTGTTATGATTTAAGTGTTTAGCTCTTAGATTCAGACTTGAGAAAATAGAACTATAATAATTTTAATGAAACTATAGTGAATTTTAAGTTCCCTTTTTCTGTTTGATCAGTTGAAATATCTTATAAAGTCTATCAGAGAGAATTTAGTTATTACAAGAAAATAGTTGAAATGGAAAAGTGAATATAAAATGACAGTTCTTTTTCTTTCCTTGGCAGGTTATTAACAAATTCAAACAGACTTACAACCACCAGAAATGCTGTGTGGGCCCTCTCAAATTTATGTAGAGGCAAAAACCCTCCTCCAAATTTCAGTAAGGTATGACTGAAGTATACAAGTTAAGAAATCTGTTTTCATAAGTAAGTTTCTTTATGATAAGGTTTTTTGAGATTGAGTAGACTCTTGATTTTTGCTATTTTCTCTATTAACTTGACTCTATTTATACATTCAGCAAATTAAATAGATTTATAGATTGCTACTCTTCTTTTGCCTCTAGATCCTCTGGCTAGAAACTCCACTGTAACCAGATGTCTGTATGTCTTAGAGTTGAATTAGAAATGTTTGTAGTTTAGTTCTTTTCATTTTTAGGAAATGGAAGTTGTTCCCCAACCCCCATACGATTAAGGTGGTTGTTCAGATCCACTGTTAGGTAATTGAAAATGGAAAATGACACAGAGACTTTGAGATAAATCATCTGACATTCTCACTGGCTGGTACTTTCTGAAAAAAATCCAGCACCATAACCATAAAGAGACCTGCATGCACATATCACTCTTTTATCACCTGGGTTATTGCAATAGCTTTCTAGCAAATCATCTTTCTATTTTTTTATTTTTTGCCCAGCTATCATTTTTTTTTGTTCCCAAGAAAGCAACAAGAATAATCTACAACTTTGAAACTACACCTCTGTTCCCAGTGACTGCCTATGTTTTATTCAAAGAACAAGATACTTTTGTTAAATGCCCTGTAAGAATTGTCATACACCAGTCCACTGTGATCTCCCTGACTCGTGTTCTATTTGCCATCTCTCTTTACTTTCTGTCCTCCCTAGACCGTTGGCCACTCCTCAGATTCACACAGCATGGTTTGCTTTAGTCGTTCTCTCTGTTTAAAATAACTAAGAAATGATTCTTAACTCTTTTAGTCTTAGGACTTCCTTCCATTTTTAAACGTTACGAAGATCTGTATCAGTGACTACTGTTGCTGTGACCATGACCAAGACAACTTACAAAAGAAAGCATTTATTTTTTTTTTTTTTTTTTTTTTTTTTTTTTTTTTTTTTTGGTTTTTCGAGACAGGGTTTCTCTGTGTAGCTTTTGCGCCTTTCCTGGAGCTCACTTGGTAGCCCAGGCTGGCCTCGAACTCACAGAGATCCGCCTGGCTCTGCCTCCCGAGTGCTGGGATTAAAGGCGTGCGCCACCAACGCCCGGCCAAGAAAGCATTTAGTAGGGCTTATGGTTTCATAGGGTTAGAGTCCATGATGTCAGAGCAAAGTAAGCAAGCTGCAGACATGTTGACTATATAAGAAGTTGAGAGCTCATATCTTTATTCACAAGCAGGAGACAGCACACTGGGAATGGCAGGAGTCTTGAACCTTCAAAGCCTGCCCCTAATGACACACCTCCTCCAACAAGGCCACACTCCCAGTCCTGTCCAAAACAGTTCCAGTTCTACCACCTGGGGACTAAGTCTTCTAACATGAGCCTTTGGGGGCCATTGTCATACAAGCTCCCACAGGATTCAAATTCTTTTATTATATGAGTTACATGTAATAATACTAGATTAAAATAAAAAACTATGAAAAGTTTCAATATTTATTTCACTTATAACAAACCAATTACATGTTCAGTAATACTTTTCACAACAAGCATGTTTCAAAAGGAGGAATTTTATAAGAAGAGTGTCTGTTTTGTGTGGGTCTGCTAATTGAACTTAGAACCTTTTGTGCTGAACCACCGAGCTACATCCTTAGCCTTTTGTTGTTGTTTTGAGACAGGGTCTACTATGTGGCTCAGACTGGCCTGACACTCACTGTGTAAACCAGGTTGGCTTGGGTCTCGCAGAGAGAGATTCATCCGACTCTGCCTCCCCTGTGCTGGGGGTAAAAGTGTGTACTGCATGCCCAGCCAGCGCTTTGTTTTCTGACTAGGGTCTTACTATGTTGCTCAACTACGTGTGTACTGTTGCTCATGCCTCTGAAGTGCTGGAGTTGCAGGTGTGTACCACTGTGCTTGCTCAGTTTTACAAGTCTCACTTGTCTCTGTGCTAATTTGCTGTGCTGTGTTGTTTTAGCTGAAGAATGTGATGTTTGTTTGGATAGTTGAAAGGATGTTCTTTGATACTATACCAAAACTTGAAGTGGTATGCTTATTTGAGACAAGGTCTCACTGTGTAACCTTTGCTGGGCTGGAAATGTTAAACCAGGCTGCCCTGGCTTGGGGTAAAGGCATGTGTCAAAGTCCATCAGAGTGGTAGTTTCTTAGGAGTTTCTCTCATTGAGGAGTTTAAAATTCCACCAGTGAACTTTTTCTTTTCTAGTACATTCAAATCCATCAGTCTTACCTTGAATTTGAAGAGTCTTTTTCTCACACATGATCTTAGAACACTGTGCTTTGGCCATTTGGAAAATAATGGTCCCTTAAATTATATATAGAAACCATCAGTACTAGCAAGCTGTCAGACTCAAAAGGGAAGATGCAAGTTTTCTAAAATTCTAATTTTTGAAATCTGGAAGTTATTATTGGCAAGAAATACAGTCAGTTGTAGTTCTTAAAGTGACAGACTCACTTTGTGTGTAGTTTCTAAACTACCCTCCAGACACTTAAGACTGAATAAGGATTAAGTCATTCAGGTAGAAAGGTCAGTCAGTGAGGAAAGCAGCTAATCCAGTATGCGACTCAATCATGAGAGTGCTTGTTCAGACCACCCGAGTATTTCTGTGAGTGGAAGTGTTGTATAGATGTTTCTCATTTCATCTGATAAATTATTCATGGAAGGCATATGTTCAAGGGGGGAGTTTATTGAAATTTTTATATTTTACGCATAATTCAAGGTGTTTCTTAAATGGACTCTCCCAAATGTTCCTTTTTGTTGGAGGTGAAGAATATAATGATGTATAATGAATTTTGCTACTTCTGCCCTGGCTTGTGTCCAGGTTCCAACAATTTTACCCACCATTTACTTTTTATTCATTAGTTTAAATGTCACCAAAGTAAATATTTTACTATTAGTTATAAAAATAGTTTTGAGATCACACACCCACTAAAAATGTTTCAGGAATTTCCTCTCCTGGTCCTCCGATGACCTACTGTTCTACCACACGAGCAGCTTGCCTGTTCTTACAGTGGTACTTGGCTGCTTCTCTTCTTTAAGATGTTTATGTGTGTGTGTGTGTGTGTGTGTGTGTGTCTGTGGAGACCAGAAGAGAGTGTCAGGAGTCAGCAGGTGTGAGCCACCTGGTGTGGGTACTGGGTGACTCCATCCTGCAAGAGCAGTGTCGCTGATAACTCATCTCTGCAGCACCTGGGCGGATCTTCACGTTGCCTTGACTTATAAGGTGCTCTACTGACTAGTGTACTTAATACTGTAATCTGTCATAGCCGCCCTGAGGTTTGCTCACCCCATTATTTTACTTTTTTTTCTTTTGACATAATATATTATTTATATTAATTTAAAGTAAATCTTCTCCCATTGTAATGGACTTTTGGATAAGATAAATTTTGTGGTTGTGTAAATTTTCTGTTGCTCACTTTATGACATTTTATTTCTTTTTTTTTTTTTTTTTTTTTTTTGGTTTTTCGAGACAGGGTTTCTCTGTGTAGTTTTGTGCCTTTCCTGGAACTCACTTGGTAGCCCAGGCTGGCCTCGAACTCACAGAGATCCGCCTGCCTCTGCCTCCCGAGTGCTGGGATTAAAGGCGTGCGCCACCACCGCCCGGCGACATTTTATTTCTTATGCACATCACATTTTCAGTGATTATCTCCCTTAGTCTTTGGTTGCTCATGTTTACCCAGAGTTCTGTCCTCTCTCATTAACCTGTCTGACGACAGATTTTTTTTCCAGTGTCTTTTTCTTTGGATTGTTTTGTTTTCTTTATGGGTGCTGTCCTCAGCCTCAATTATCTGTTCATCCTTAGCTTTGGATAGATTTAGGACTAAGGCACAAAACTCACTAGAAAATGGGTGTATGTGTACAGCCTGTTATCTCATGAGCCTTGATATGGGGTGATTAATCGGGCAGTGAAACCTGAGTATCTTTTTTTTTTTTTTTTTGAAACCTTAGAATCTTTAAGGAACTTCATTTAGAGTGTTTTCTGAGTGTGTTGTGCTTTCCAGAAACAGATGTTGCATTCTTTTGCTAGACGGTAAGGTTTCGTGTAGCTAACTCAGCTAGGTCCTGGAGTGGAAGAGAGGTTGTCCCACGCTTTCTGACCCCTTCATGGCTTTGTTTCAGCCTTCACTCTGCCTGACACCCACTCCCTTTCATGGCTCACACTTTGTTGTCCCTTTGTCCTAAAGTAAAACCCCAGTGTTTGTCTTTGAATGCTAGTCACCTCCCTGTTGATGGAGGACACAGGGTCTGAGCTCTAGTCACATGTTCTCTTTCCCTTCCTTGCCCCTCAGTGTCTCCTGTCTTCTGTGGCACCAAGGGACCATTTTTTTAAAGGCATTTTAAAAAGTACTGGGGAATAAATTGGCTTTTTCTGGCACTTCTTTCTTTAAGTGTTGGTTGTTGGCTTTCTGTTGATTTGTTCTGTTTTGTTTTGTCTTTGTCACAGTCATTTTTTATTAATTTAGTCATTGTGGGCAAGATTTTTAAGTATCTACTGATTTCCTCAAAGGTAAATTTATGTTACTGTTCCTTGTTTCTGACAAGACTATGGGACAGAATTGTTTTTAGCTTGCTTGTATAAACTCTAGAGCTTTGTAGGTTGGTTGTTTTTGACATAGTATTACTATGCAATCCTGACTGACCTGAAACTCATAGAGATCCACCTGCCTCTGCCTCTTAAATGCTATGATTAAAGACATGTGTCACAACACCTGACCCTAGTTCTTTGTTTTTTAATTCCACAAAAGTGTATATATCAGCTATCCTGAGTTTTTTAAACTTAGAAATCTCTATAGTTAAAAACAACAAAAACAAACTGTTCCAGTGGGGGATTGGAGCTCACAACCGTCTGTTAGTCCATTTCCAGGTGATCTGATGCCCTTTCTTGGTCTCTGAGAGCAACAAGCACACAAGTGATGGACAGACATACATGCAGGGAAACACCCATACACATAAAAAATAAAGTAAAATATAAATAAAGCAAACTGTTTGGTGCATTTCCCTTTTTCATGGAGGTTGTTGGCACAGGTGGAGGCATGGTTATTGAGGAAGGATCCAATTGTGCTAATTCTATTTACTAACTTATGGATGGACACATGTATTTTATAAGCCAATTTCTCACTCTGTAGACCAGGTTGGCCTCGAACTCACAGAGATCTGCCTGGCTCTGCCTCCCGAGTGCTGGGATTAACGGTGTGCGCCACCACTGCCTGATAAGCCAATTTCTGTACCTGAGCCCTACAGTTATCCTTAGAGGAAGGATGCAGCAAAAATAAAACCAGTTTCAGAAGATATAGTTTATGTACTGTTTCAGTCTTCAGAGGTACAGGAAAAAGTAACATTAAAACATTGTAATTCTTTTTAACTTTGTCATTTTTAACATATGTACTGCTACCATTATCTGTAGTTTTGATTTCTGAGTTTTCAACTACTCTCGGTGCAAACATGGCAAACGGGAAACCCAAAAATAAGTAATTCATGAGCCTTACATTGCATTCCTTTCTGTATACCATTACAAGACCTTTGCTCTCCTACCCTGGTACAAACACCTTTTGTTCATGCTGTGAAGTGCTTCTCTTCTAAATGGAATTATGAAAGTTTTCGGACTAATAAGAAAAGTTATATTGAGGTTGCTGAAATCTATGGTAAGAGAAAAATCATGTGTCCATAAAATGCTAAAGAACTAAAATGAGTCATGTTAATTTTGTTGAAACTTCAACTTCAGTGCCTGGCAAGGGCTTGGCTAAAATAGGAAGATATTACATCTGTGTCTATGTGTATAGGAAAACAATACAGACCTATGCATGATCCCAGGCACTGGTGGCTTAGGATGTATCTTCAACAGAAAAGGGATGAGAATGAAAGCCACTACTCTATCTCCTATCTGAGGGATAAGATTAAGGGCTTTGTGAGGTTGCCAGCTAAAAAAAGTCAAAGTAAGTTGGAAAGAGACTCAGTACTGGTAATGGGGGACAAGAGCTGATATTTGAGTAATTCCTGTATGCCAGGCATTGTTCTTAGCTACATGCATTCTTGCACATGTGACAGTTCTTTATTATGTCTGTTTTACATGTGAAGAAATTTGGATATATGTATAATAGGTAATTTTTTCATGCCACAGAGGTTAGCAAATAGTATTTGAATTAGAGTTGTCTGACAGGAAAATAGCAAAGATCACAGAATTGATCTGATTTAATAGTCTGTTTCACAGACTTGGGAACAGTCATTGAGAGCTGTAAGTACCTTGCTTACTTTCACACTGATTCGTTGTAGTTATGAGATAGTAAAATAATTATGGTGCTAGAGGGATTAAGGCATTTCTTTGTCGTGTTTTTAGCTGGTGTTTTCTTTGGATTTTGTTTATTTCAGACAGTATTTTATTACATAGTGGGAGGTGACCTCAAAGTCCTCCTGCCTTAGCCTTCTGAAAACTGGGATTATAGGTGTGCATTAGAACACACCTGTTGAATTTTGTTTTGTTTTGTTTTAGTTGAAGATATATGACATTATTCATTATAGTAAGAAGAAATGGAGCTGGATATGGTGGCACATACCTGTAATGCTACATTGAGGCGGCAGGAGATTTAAGTTGGAGACCAGGATAGATAGTCTATCTTATGGCTAGCTAGCATGTTCAGGGCCCTGAGTTCAAGCCCCAGCATCTTAAAATAAAACAAACCAGAAAAAAGAAAGAAAGAAATATATGCTATCAGTAGTGGTTTCTTTTGGAAAACCTCTCAGAATATTTGTTTTTACATTTCCTCTGTCTTTGCTGCTTAATTATTCAATTTATTTGTGTTGAGCACATGTAATAAATAAACTAATTTAAATTTATTTGTAAACATGAAGCATTTAGGCTTTTTAGTCTAGATATGTATATAGCTTAAATATCAAAAGGAGGTACTAAAGATATATATTTTATTGCTTTAACATGTTTTATTCAATAACCAATTAATAGCAACCATAATCATTGATACTCATACACCTCATCATAATCTTGAAATAATAGAACAATTCTCTAGTACTTTAATTGTATTAGATTTTGGTTTTTAACTAAATTTCTACATTTTGATAAGGAACCTTGGTATTAAAGAAAATAATTAAATATTAACTCATTTTTTCTTACAGGTTTCACCTTGCTTAAATGTCTTATCACGATTGTTGTTTAGCAGTGATCCAGATGTGTTAGCAGATGTGTGCTGGGCTCTTTCATATCTCTCTGATGGACCCAATGATAAAATTCAAGTAGTCATTGATTCTGGAGTCTGTCGAAGATTGGTGGAACTTTTGATGTAACTATAATTTATTCTTAGTAGTTACATGATTGTATATTAAGTTTAATAGTTAAGATCATGGCGTTAAACATTTCAAAAGTCACCATGTTTAGGAAGAATTTAAAAGTTACTAACTCCACCCTTTATAGAGTAGCTATAATCCTTAAATACTGGTCCTTCAATATATATATTCTGAAATGCAAGGAAATTATTTTATAAGTTAATCTCTGTATGAATGAAACATTATGTAGGAGCCTTAACTCAGGAGGCATTTATAGAATGTCTGTTAGCACCAAAGGTGACATGTGAAATGTTATTAGGGAGAGAACATAATTACTGCTTTCACAGAACCAATAATCTAGTTTATTATTCTTTACAATAATTGACTTGAATACAAAGCCAGGAAATTCATTTAGTGTCTCCATGGTGTTTCTTTTACTGGCCGGTCATTACCTTTGTTTAAAATCACAGTTTTTCCATGCAAAGAAATTAAAAGAAAATTTTGTTTAAAAAGGTGTTATAGCTTCTATATCCTCCAACCTTCTTTCCAATTGTCTTCGTTTTGTCAAAAAGCCATTAGTAGTAAACTAGGCATGCCTTTAGTAGCTCATGCCTTTAGTCCCAGCACTTGAGGCAGGGGCAGGTGGATCTCTTGAGTTTCAGGCATAGCAAGTTCCAGATCAGCTAGAGCTACATAGTGAGACCCTGTCTCAAAGAACAACAAAACAAAAACAAAGTTAGCCCAAGTGAGGCAGAGGGCACAAAGCACAGAGTTGTGCTCAAGGGGTGATGTTCCTGTATGAGGACAGTGTCAGCAAAAGCTAGACAGGTGCAGTGGGGGTCAAGGCCCCAGCTGGAGAATGACTTCTACCAGAGTGGGTAGACAAGCAGGCCAGAACAACAGTTAGAGCCAAAAGCTCATGACCCGGTGGTCTCTCTTGTCAGATTATGTAGGAAGATGTGAACTAGAGCACCTGGCTTCTAGTCAGAAAATGTGAAGGGAAAAAGCCTTTGCTCTTAGATTAGAATTAGATCCCTCAGTGGAAACCCATGGCTTTCCAAATAAGGAGCTGGTTAAGTCTGTGTGCGTATGTGCATGGAGGCTTTTGGGCCAGGGACTCTAGAAATACGGTGAACACACTCAGGGCACAGCTCTTGGTTTCTAAACATCACTGTTCCTTTAAGGAAAGTAGCTTTTCTAGAGAAATTATTGGATTAGAATGAGGAAAAATGAAATGAACACAGAAAATAATGAGCTTGGAAATAAATAACAGTAATGTATTATTATAAATTAGTGAGGGCTGGAGAGATGGCTCAGAGGTTAAGAGCACTGGCTGCTCTTCCAAAGGTCCTGAGTTCAATTCCCAGCAACCACATGGTGGCTCACTACCATCCAGAATGAGATCTGGTGCCCTTTTCTGGCCTGCAGGGATGCATGCAGGCAGAACGCTGTATACATAATAAATAAATAAATCTTTAAATAAATAAATAAATTAGTGAATAGCAGCAACCCCAGAGTCCACATTAAAATATGTGGATGGGTCAATAGGAGATAAGGCATATGGTCAAGATGATAGCATTACAAAATGGTTGTTAAAAAAAATACAAATAGTTACTAATTCAGATAATGAGCATACAGATACTAGCACTAGTGGGGGAAAGAGGAGTCAGCCCTGATAATATACATGTAAGTAACATTATATGTTATATTATATGGACTGAAAAAGTTATATTTAGGAATATATATGTGTATACATACATGTATATGCATGCAATAATAATTTGTAAAAAAAAAAAAGAGACCATGAATTTGAAGGGCAGAGGGGAGGGGTATATGGGAGGGTTTGGGGAGAAGAAAGGGAAGGGAGAAATGTAATTATAATCTCTAAATAGGTTAAAGAATGGGATTTTTATATGGTCTCAAGTATTTCCTCATCAAATACTAAGAATAAAGAGAAATTGAGAATAGTAAAGAAGAATAACATGATATACAGTCTTAGTGACCAGAGTTCAGTACCATAATAATGAGACAGAGTATACACAGTGTGTCACCTGATAAGATATAATGAGGTTATATAGCATTTATAATACTGGATTGTATTTTTTTGTCTTTAAAATATTAGTAAGTAAAAATTGAGTAGGAGCTCAGAGTGAAGACTATGGAAGTTTTCTGTACTATTTTTCAGCTTTATATCACTTTTAACTTGTTAGTGTGTAAACTTGTATTTTTATTTTTAGGCACAATGACTATAAAGTTGTATCACCCGCATTAAGAGCAGTTGGTAATATTGTGACTGGTGATGATATTCAGACACAGGTGAGTTGAGAATTTAGGACACATTGTTAACATTGTTTCATATCACTTGGTTGTGTGTTCATAAGGCTTAGCTACTGTAATTGTGTAGGCATCTGCGGCAGTAAGCACAGTTTTCAACTTCAGTTACTCACCTAATTGGGTAGGTACTGTCACAGAGTCCTGTCAGTGCATATGTACCACATGTTCTGCTCAGAGGATTCAGAATCCTTTTGATTTATTCTTCTCTCATACAATACATCCTGACTGCAGCTTCCCCTTCGTCGACTCCTCCCAGTCTGTTCCCCCACCTCCACTCCCCCACTTCCCTGAGAAAAGAGCAGGCCTCCCAGGGACATCACCTGGACATGGCACAACAAGGTACAGTAAGACCAGGCACAAACCCTCACATCAAGGCTAGGTGAGGCGACTCATAGGAGGAAAAGGCTCTCAAGAGTGGGCAAAAGAGTCAGAGACACCCCCACTCCCACTGTCAGGAGTCCCCCCAAAACACCAAGCCAACAACCATAACATATACACACAGGACTGAAGCGGCTCTGTGATTGCCACCAGTCTCTGTAAACCACCACGAACCCTGCTTAGTTGATTTCCCAGCCCCTTTGGGCCCTGTTCTCCTGGTGTGCTCCCACAATTCCTCCTCCCCTTCTTCAGCTGGAGGAGCTTCAAGGGGAGGGACCCCATGGAGACCTCAAACTTGGGCTGGCCATCTTTCTAATGTTCGGCTGTGGGACAGCCAGATGTTAGAATTCAGAATCTTAACTAGGTAGAAGTCATTGAAATAAAGCAGGGTGCCCAGTTATCTCACTCAGTAGAATTTGAGAGTCAAACAAAGCAAACTAACGAGGAAATGCTTGTGCTATGAGCTGATCATCCAGTGAGTGCATTAAGGTTTTATAAGATGCGTATGATGAGAAATCTGTAGTTCTGTAGATGAGTGGAACTGAATAAGTAGAGTAGTACTTAAGTAGATGAGATGAGATTTATAGTCATAAGGAGAAAGGTAGATACATGAGATATGTTCAATAACCATTAAACAACTGGAATAGCAGCTGTAATTTGTTATCAATAGGTTATAGGACTTGAGAATCAGATTATAAGACCAAAGGAAAGCTAGCAAGGAAATGATTCCAGAATTGATGATTAACGGTGTGTGCACATACCTGTTTGGGAGAATGGTAAGATGTTAAGATTGACTCCAGATAGGTTTCTGTTTTGATAACCTACCACAGTTCTTAAAAGAATAATCATTAACAGGCAATAATGTCCATTTTAAGGGTAGTTCTCTATACACTGCACTTGCCAGCTAAATTTTCAAGGTGTTAATGCTGCATACCTTCCACCTTCGCTAAGTCAAAATCATTGTGGATGGTCATCAATCTTAGGACAAAGCAGGCAGTATTTATGCCAGTTGTTTTTTGTGTGAGATAGGGTCTCATTAGTAGCTCTGACTGGCTTTGAACTCACAGAAAACTGCTCCTCTCTGCTTTTTGAATTCTGAGATTAAAGACGTGTGCCACACACCTAACTAGATAACACTTCATTATAAAAGCCAAATTCTAAAAACAAAACAGAATAGATTTATTCTGTACTTGAAAATTTTTATAATGCTTTACATGGGTTTGGGAAAGAATATCATTCAGTCACTTGTTTTGAAAAATGAGGTTAATCCTATCTTCCTCCACTAAGTCATTCTAAAAGGAGTTTTCTAAGTTGAACTTTGCAGATATTTCTATGGGTATGAGCGGAAATCATAACTTTCAAGTTTTGAGTTTCAAGACTTACCTACTTGGTAGTAGTCTTCCAAACCTAATCTGTGCTGATAATGTGATCACTGTATTACTTTAATTTGTATGTTTGATGGGTATGTCTCTGATTCCCACTGCAGTGGAGAACTACAGTAGCACTAGGTAAGACCTGCTAACAGCAGGGTGTAGACGTTCGCAGGTGCCTCGTTTTCACCTTGACAGGAATTATTCCTTCATTTCTCAGATTGACTTCTGTACTTCTAATAATTCATAAGATGTTTGCATTTATACTAAAGCCCCTTCTGTTTTCTGTCTTCCCCATTTTAGGTCATTTTGAATTGTTCTGCATTGCCCTGCCTCTTACACTTGTTGGGTAGTCCAAAGGAGTCAATTAGAAAGGAAGCCTGCTGGACCATTTCTAACATCACTGCAGGAAACAGAGCTCAGATCCAGGTAAGCACCTTTCAGAGCTGAGATGACAGTAGGAGGGTCGGGGCTGGGATGGCCGGCGTTCAACATGGCCTTTTCTTCTCTAAGTGAAAGCACTTGCGGTTAGTAACCCAGTGAGGGATGCCCGTTACGTCTGTAGAAGTAGCTGAGGTGTAACATTAGTTTCTGCTGAGCACAGTGGCTCACCCCTGCAATCCCAGTACTTAGAGGCTGAAGCAGGAGGAGATTACAGTTTGGAGGCCACATGGATGGGCTATACATAGGGACACCTTGTCTAGGAAGAAAAAAGGCATAGGTGTAAATTGAGACTGAGTCAGGATGATGATTTTTGAGGCCAGAATGGGCAGTATGGGAGACCCTGTCTGGGCAGGGTTTCCATCAGTTTGAAATATCAGGAATCATCTTTCTGTTGGCTTTCGGTGTTTATTAGGTTCTGTCAGCTTTCTTGAGCCAAAGGATACTTAACCATTTGGTTAGTCACATGCCTACAGTTTATCACTTTTGATGTTTGTATTTTACTGACACATTCTCCATTCTTTAAAAAGTCTCATTTATTTTTACAAAAGAAATCAGTTAAAGTGTTGACAGATTACAAACAGAATCTTTCTAATACCTCTCACATCTTAAGATGTAAAAAAATCATGTGTCTGTAAAGCACACCGTGTACAGGTGCCCGTGGCAGCCAAGGTGTCGGGTTCCCTGGAACAGGAGGGACAGGTCATTGAGAGCCACCCGATGTGGCTGCCGTGAACCACACCCAGGTCCTCTGCTAAGAGCAACAGTTGCCTGTACTGCTGAGCCGTCCTCGGCCTGCTCTCACAGAAAGCCTCTTGATTTCAGCGCTGCACTAATTTTGTCGGATCCTTTTCCTTAGGCTGTCATAGATGCAAGTATTTTCCCGGTTTTGATTGAGGTTCTCCAGAAAGCAGAATTTCGTACCAGAAAAGAAGCCGCATGGGCCATAACTAATGCCACATCGGGAGGCACTCCAGAGCAAATCAGGTGGATTCAGATTCTTTAACACTGTCTTTAAATGTGAATCAGACAGTTTGAAATAAAACATGTTTTTCATTGATGGATGAAACTAGCATCTTTATGTCTGTTTGGTATGCAGTAACACGAGACGACAGCATTTGTTGTCTCTTTCCTCTGGTTTCTCTCATTTTTACTTAAGTGAAAGTTAACTCCATCTTCCTTGGCAGAGATTAGAAATTCAGATGGGAAGAATTTGTTGATTTGCAGAAATACACTGTCATGAGCATTAGATTTGTTTTAAGCATTAAAATCATAAAATTAACTATTATATAGAAATTAGACATGTGACTATCAACTTGTTTAAAGTAAAATTAAAATATGCATTTGTTTAGTGGTGTTCTCTTCATTGGTGGTTGTCTTGCTGGTACATAGTGTAGTGCTTTAATGCACGACTTGTCTTTTTCCTTCTATACCGTGTTTTATTAGCTGTGGCTTTTATTATGTATATTACTGACTGCACTCATAGTTGGTACATGACTTTAAGTAAGCCTGGCCAAGTCCCGGTCAAGTCCTGTCCCTCGGTAAAACTTGTCACAGGATCAGTTTTGACAGAATCATTTAACCTTTCTAGTCGAGTTTCTTCTTGTTAATGAATTCAGTAACCATATGAAAAGTGCAGTGTGTGCACTTGATGTGCTCAGCGCAGTGCTTACTAAACATTGAGGTCTCAGTTAGAATGAGGTACTGCTGTCGTTTGTAACTGTCATTTTCAAGTCTTGATTCCAGTCTCGGTGTATTGTATATCTTCCATCTTTTTTACTTCTTTTTTTTTTTTTTTTTTTTTTTTTTTTTTTTTGGTTTTTCGAGACAGGGTTTCTCTGTGTAGCTTTGCTCCTTTCCTGGGACTCACTTGGTAGCCCAGGCTGGCCTTGAACTCACAGAGATCTGCCTGGCTCTGCCTCCCGAGTGTTGGGATTAAAGGCGTGCACCACCACCACCGGCCATCTTTTTTACTTCTATAGCAAAGATAGACTTTGTACCTCAAATAAACTTAATTTCTCTACATAATCTTCTCATTCTTAAAAATCCTCCCATTAAACTATTTAAGAAATATTTTCTATTAAATATATAACTCTTAAAAATTTATAAAATGATAAATTATGATACTATCTTAGCAAAGCAAAGGATTTTAAATCCACCAAATGAGAAACAAACTTCTTGTTTTTAGAGACTAGTTCTCACTGTTGTGTGCCTTTTTCAGTGGCATACGTTTTTCTTATAAAAATAGTACAATATTTGAAAATATATGTGTACATACATGTATGTGTGTATGAGTATGTATGTATATATGTATATATGTATGTATGTATGTATATTGAGACAGGATCTCACTATGTTGCTCTGGCTTGTCTAGAATTTACATGTAGACCAGACTGGCCTTGAACTCAGATCTATTGGCTTTTATCTCCTGATTGTTGTGAATAAAGATGTGTGCCACAGTGCCCTTCAGAGGGGAAAAATGTAACTTTATCATGCTAACAGTTATTTTCATTATTCACCTTTCATTTTGTAACAACTTTTCATTATTTCCTTGGCCAGGCTCCCAAGTGCTGAGATTATAAATGTGCCACTGTGTCTTGGTAGACCAGTTGTCTTTCAGAACCTTCACATATACTGCCAACCTTCTTCATGTCTGTGTATAGAGATAGCATCTGTGCCTGCTCCTTTTCTGTTCTCCCTTATTTTAATTAGTATTTCCTTTATATCATGTCATAAATATAAGCAGTAATAAAACAGACTTTGCTTTGTTGTGTCTTGTTTAATTGCTCCTGTTATTTTTATCTGTGTTAAGCTGAAAGTAGACACATATACGGGAAGAAAATGTTTTAATCTCAGATTAGATTCAGCATGCTTACCACAATAGCTGTGCTTATTGTTGCCAGTTATTGCTCTGGTAGCTAAGTCAATTTAGCTACACCAGGTATTTTTTATATATTTTATTTCATTTAACCTCATACCTATGAGATATTATTCACTCAAATGTTTTTGTTCTGTTACTTGGAAATTGAGTACATACCTTCTTTTTTTAATGTGTGGGTGTGTGTCACAGTGCATGTGTGGAAGCCAGAGGATGACACTGTAGGATCAGTTTTCTCATTGTGGGTTCCAAGAATGAACCCAGGGAACCCTTGCACAGCAGGTGCTCAGCCACCCTGCTCCCCCCACGCTCTCTCTCTCACACACACACACACACACACTCCTTTTTCAAAGGAGCAGAAACTTTTGTAACATACTTCCTGTTGGGAAACCGAGGTAGAGAGAAGTTGCTCAAAGTTACATAACTAATTAAAAGTGGAATTAGCATTTGAAACCATACAGTCTGGCTCCAAAGCCTGTTAAAAACAGGTAGAACCCTTTGTGGTTCATATGAACTCTTTGCCAAGTGAAAAAAAAATATCGCTTCATTTATATAAGAAGTGCAAAGTAGGTAATAGTAAAGGTAATAATAATGCATTAGGAAATTAAGCGATATTTCTGTAAACAGTATTTTTTTTTAGACAGGGTTTCTTTGTGTAGCTTTGGAGCCTGTCCTGGAACTCATTCTGTAGCCCAGGCTGGCCTTGAACTCGGAGATCCTCCGGGCTCTGCCTCCCCAGTGCTGGGATTAAAGGTGTGCGCCGCCACCGCTGCCCATCGAACAGCACTTCTTAACATTTACCAGGATCATCTATTTTCTTCTTTGTGGTCTTTTGCATTTCTGAAATAATAATGTATGCTTCAGAGCATTGGCTATGATTGCTGTTGTAAGAAATCTTTTGAAATTGAATTTGGGTGTTCCCTTTCCTTCTCCATTTGTACCTTCCCAACGAATAAACCAAGAGGGAGGAGGGAAGGAGAGAGAGAACACAGTCTCACTTTTAAAAAAGAAACGGGTGGATCCTACTATTCCTAACCCTCCTCTGCAAAATCATCTAAGTGTTGGTCTGTGTGGACATTTTGTCATATTTGTAATGCCATTATTGCTAATTATGTGAAACAAGAGAACAGGAGAAAACAGTTTAAAGATTGCAGTGTAAATAAAAAACTTGATGAGTTTAAGCCAGGTATGGTGACAATAGCCCTGTCTGTAATCCCAGCACTCAGGAGGCAGAGGCAGTTAAATCTGTGAGTTCAAGGCCAGACTGATTTACATAGTATGTTCCAGGCCAGCCAGGGCTACCTGTGAGACCCTGACTCAAAAAGGACAACAACAAAAAGTGTGTATAGAAACACTTTGATTACTGGTTGTAACATTTCATTCTGGTCCTGTGTTACTATGATACACAGTTTTAAACCCTCCCTCCCCCATCTCTCCTTAACATCTCTGTGAAGGTATTTGGTAACCTTGGGCTGCATTAAACCACTTTGTGACCTTTTGACGGTCATGGACTCCAAAATAGTTCAAGTGGCTTTGAATGGACTTGAAAACATTTTACGTCTTGGAGAACAAGAATCTAAGCAGAGTGGAGTGGGTGTCAATCCCTACTGTGCACTCATTGAAGAAGCATATGGTGAGTAGGCAGGTGAACGTTTAATTTTAGTTCATTCTTAACTATCTGCCCTAAGTGGCTGTCCGCCTTCTGTACCTCCACCCTCCCCCATTCTTTATGGCTTTTTTTTTCGTTATAAAAGCAGTATAATATTTGAAAAATATTTAAAATAGTTCCCCATACCTCGTATTGTAGCAATTCTTCTTCATTTTCTTTTTACTGTTTAACTTCCCGTATCTACCTTCCTTTTTATATTTCCCTTTTGTACAAGCACTTTACATTGATTTAAGTAATGTGTGTAGTACATTTCTCCATGATTGCATAGATGTATAAGGTATTGAATAGATGTGTAAGTGTAGTTTAAGCACTATTTTAGTAGTTTTAGTCACATACTTATTAGTTTCCAAATTATTTAGTGCTTTAAAAAAGTCAAAGCAATCATCTTTCTGCTTGTAAATTTACTTCTTCTATTTATTGGTAGCAGTTTTTGGCTTGGTTTGGTGTTTTTTTTTTTTTTTTTTTTTTGGATGCCAGCTGTCAACTGTGTAGCTGAAACAGGCCTAGAACTCACTGTGTAGCCCAGGCTGGCCTTCACCTCCATTTCCTGGGAGTTGTGATTAGAAGCATTGACTGTCATATCCAGCTGAATCAGTATGTCCAGATAAATTTTCAGGAATGTAAATGCTGAATCATAGGCACACATTGTTTATCTTTTCATTCCCTTTGCCTAAGGGCTTTTAATTGACAGTGTCAATTATGTGTGTATGGAAGGACCTCTATAACTTGGTATTTCCTTTTATTGGCTTGTGTAAAGTGATCTCACTAAATTGCTTTTATGTTAATTTCTTGGTTTATGTTGTATGGAAAGTGCTATTTTAGGCTAGACAGATGGCTCAATGGTTAATAGCACTGGCTGCTCTTCCAGAATTGAAGTGGTTCAATTCCCAGCACCCGTATAGCAGCTCACAACTCTGTGACTCAGGTTCCGGTGGATCTAACTCCCTCACATAGACATACATGCAGGCACATAAAGTAAGAATAAATTATTAAAAAAGAAAGTGCTGTTTCTCTTGTATTAGTGTATTTCCTAAGCACAATTGACTATTTATTGTACTTTATTTAGTTCTGTACTTTACTGTTTTCACAGTGGTGATTTTTTTTTTTTTTTAATTTTACTTGTTATTGTGTGTACAGGCTGGGTCCATTGGCTCGTATGCCATGGCATTTTTGTGGAGGTTAGAGGACAACTTCATGGGTTGAATTCAGGTCACCAGGCTTGATTTTTAAAAGATTAATAGGAATATTCACTATTCTCTAGTAAGTCTCTCCCCCCACCCCTTTTTTTTGTACACTGATTTAAGCTTTTACTTGGAATTCTTAAACAAAGCCTGAGATATATTACTCTTTTGGTTTTTCGAGACAGGGTTTCTCTGTGTAGCTTTGCGCCTTTCCTGGGACTCACTTGGTAGCCCAGGCTGGCCATATATTACTCTTATTTCAAAATATAGAAGATGTCATTGAGTTCTGCTTACTGGTTTGCTCCCCATGGGCTTGCTCAGCCTGTTTCTTACACATTTCAGGGTCACCTGCCCAGGGGTGGCAACACCCACAGTGGATGGGCCCTCTCATATCAATCCCTAATTAAGAAAATGCTCAGACCTCCACGGCCTGATGTCATGGAGGCATTTTTTCAGTTATGGTTTCTCTCCTCTCAGATAGGTTGTGTCGTGGTGACACAATCCAGCCAGCACACTGTGCTAGCATAGGACCCAGATTTTGTTCCAGTAGTCACACTTGGCAGGTCACCATCTCCTGTGACCTCAGTCAGGTGACCTGAAGATCCGGTCCTCCTTAGGTTTCTGCATGCATGTGGTGCATAGAAAGTCAAGGTTGCTCACACACATATACAGAAATAAAAAAATTAAGTTAAAAAGCCAGTATTTTCTTATTAACAGTCTTTTTAATCCCAGATTATACTGGAGTTTGGGGTGTTCTGTGCTTGTATGTAGAGATGGTGACTGCTTTGTTTATTCCTTACCCTACATTTTAAACATTTAGAAATGTTTTTATTATTAGGGTGATTTGTGGACATGAGTTCATAGTGCACATGTGAGTATCAGAAGATAGCTTTGTGGAGTCACTTCTTGCTTCCATTTCCCAGGGGGCTACAGGATTCTAACCCGTGCTGCCAGGTGTGTATGGCAAGCACCTTCACCTGCTGAGTCATCTGGTTGGTCCAAAGTCATTGGTCTTTGAATGGAAAATATTCTAGCGTCACTCAGATCTGTGTAGAATTTTTTTCTGAAAGCAATAAAATAGGATGCTACACGTTTCTTTCATCCTTTCAGAATAAAGTTTTTTCTCACGCTTCTTTTTAGATTGGTCTTTTAGGACATTCTGTAACAACCATATATGGTATTTTGTTGTGAAGTATCATGGATTCTAATACAGTTTGCATGAATTTCATGCCCAAACTCTCTGGTTCGATGTGTTTTAGTTTGTGCATTTGTTTTGTTTTTTCTGCTCATTGTTTAGCATAGTTGTTCTGGAAGGGGTCTGTGGAGTTGCTCTAGACTTTTGTAACTCAAGTGCAGATAATCCAACTTGTCTTAGTCAAGAACACAGCAGGCTGGTGGTGCTTGTAACCTTCCTCCCCAATGTGTGTCTTTTATCACATTGTACTTCCCTGTACTTTTACAAAACCCCAGTGTTTGTTTGTTTGTTTGTTTATTTATTTATTTATTCTTTAGAAAGACTGTTTTTTATTAACCATGAGCTGTCCTAGAACTCTTTTTGTAGTCAAAGATGATCTTAAACTTCTGATCCTGTTGCCTATACCTCCCAGTGCTAGGTTACAGGCATGTACCACCTGCCTGCTTTTATGCACTAAGGGTGTTTGAATCTAGGGTTTCCTATGTGGTAGTCAAGCATTCTTAACAACTGAGCTATATCCCTAGTCCACTGTACTCTTCATTCTTAAAGAATAAAGCATAAGTGTGAAGTCACTGATTTGTGCAAAAAATAAATTTAAAAAAATCTCTCAGTCTTAGTGGAGTGAATGAATGCTATTGATTTGTTAAATTCATATAATATATACTGAAACCCTAATAATAATTTGTTTCTTGTATGTATTCTTTTTATGATAGGCTTGGATAAAATTGAGTTTCTGCAAAGTCATGAAAATCAGGAAATTTATCAAAAGGCTTTTGATCTGATTGAACACTATTTTGGTGTAGAAGATGATGATCCCAGCATTGTACCACAGGTGGATGAAAACCAGCAACAGTTTGTATTTCAGCAGCAGGAGGCACCAATGGAAGGATTTCACCTCTAACGGGTAGTGACAATGACCGACTGAAATGGCCAGCTCCTGGTATCTCTTCCACGTTACCAGTGCTGGTAGAAATGTTTTTATATAATACGGAAAAGAAAAAAATGGATGCACTTTTAAAAAGCAAAAATGAAACAAAAGCTTTCATTCAGATCAGATGCACCCTTTCTTTATAGATTTCTGTTTGTTGTTGTGGTTGTTCATTTTGATGTAGCTGTGTTTGTCTTGTGTTGTTTGGATTTTTATATCTCTTTGTGAATATACATTATGCAATTATTTCACTCACGCTTGAAAAGGAGGGCTTGGTATTATGTAATGGTTCTAAACTTTTCAAGTATTCTTGAAAACTGCACAGTAGCAGTGTTGTGAATACTGATAATTGAATTTTGGCGGGAAGTCTGACAATGTCCAGGCTTTAAAATCTACCTCTGTCCTGAAGCAAACATCAAAATAAAAAGAAGCTTCAGGAGCATGAAGTCATAGAAGAGCTGAATTAGAATGTAATAGACTCTGCTTTAGATTATAAATCACTGTGCTGTAGGTTATACTTCAAACGGTTGCACCAGAAGACTTGCAAAATTTATTTATAAAATAGAAGAAATAGTGTACTCATGGTTAAAATGTGGCAGTTATGAAGAGAGAACTGTTCATTTGATCACATTATATACCTATAAAACACTTAAATATTTGTCTTGTTCACATAAAATACTATTATTCTAGTATATTTTATATATTATCCAGATATGCTATCCTTTTAGAAGTAATGTTTATTTTCACTCCTCATTTTAAAGAGGATCATGACAGAGAGGTGATCATGAATCTAAAGTAGCTACATACCTAAAACTAATTATTTTCTCTGAGTTTTCAGAAGATTTTGAAACATTTTATTCTCTGTATAGTTGTGAATTTGAGTACTTGAATGACAAAAATATCCTGAAGAAATCACCTTGTCATGTACTAAATTTTGTTAAATACATTTTAATGTTTCTACTAAATGAGTGATACTAAGGAAAACTGCTAAGGATTATTTAATGTGTAGAAGTCCATATTAGGAATATTTCCTTTTGGTAATACACAGCAGGTCATACTGCTATTTATTATGAACTTTATGGTAGATGACCTTTGTATCAGATTGGTCAGTCTAATTTGTGTTTTATGAGTTAATAGCAAAAAGTCTCTTGAAATATGGAAGTCTAAAAGGTTTTGATAGAAAAATTTATTTATTTACACATGTATGCGTTATCCCCATAGAACTGTGCTTGGTAGAATTTTCTAAGCAGATGTGTGATTATCAAATTCAGTTTTTTGGTTTATAGTTATATGTAGGTTATGGATATATCCAGTTACATACTTAAGAATGCTTATGTAAAACCTAATTTATAACTCTTTTAAGATGGGAACTAAAACAATTTTGATATGATTCATAGTCTATTCTGTAAAGAAAGATTTCATTGATGATAGCATTTGTAATGTTTCTGCTGGAAATCAGAGGCATGTGACCTAAGGAATGTGTATATAGGAGTACTTTTAAATCGTAGTACACTTTGTAAACTGTATATCATGAACCTAAGCTTGTGGCAAGACACTTAAAGCCTACAACCATAAAATGTAGGTTTAAATGGTTTCCATAGTGCTGACTGCACCTGTCGGTCCTTCTGTAACATGAAGTAGAGGATTGTGTCTGCCCTTTTTATTGTAATGGAAGTTAAAGAGTTAAGTATAAAGGTTTTCCTTTTACATGTGTACATTCAAAGAAACAGGGTAGTGATAGGAAGATTACCAAGTTGGTGGGTGAATTTATCAAATAAACACTGTCTTATGGTGCCAATGTTTCTAAGTATAAGATGACAGGGTATTCGATTCTTTGTAATCAGTTAGTTGAACTTGTTGATGCAGCATACTTCAAACCTAGCCAGTTGTGCCTGCTTTGAGGACCCAGTAGTCACTATAACAAATCTCTTAGGCAAATCTTCCAAAAAAAAAAAAAATAGTTCTTATAGAAGAAATTATGTGTGTGTGTACATATACACATACATATATATATGCATTATATATATATAAAATATTTGCAGACACTGAATGACCTATCAAAGGAGATTTTAGAAAGTACCAGTGGGACAAATATTGTTTTTCTAAGCACAGAACTTGATCATATTTTGAATATTTAAATATACATTTAATTTCTTGGATCTGTATCTTGTGTAATATGATTAGATTTGCATGTGAAGGGCACTTGGTTCTACTTTAAGGTCTAACTCTCTTTTGTTGAACCAAGAATAAGAGATAACTTTGTAAGTGTGCCATTTAAAATGCCCCAAAATTTGTTTTCATCATCATAATACTGTCCCTTGTGACACAACTTAATTGGATGCTGTTCTGAGATTTATGACACACACATATGATAGATACCTTGCCAAAAAAAAGTAAAATGTGTTTTAGGGAATGTATTCGACATTAATGTAGATACCAAGAAAAAGAGTTGAAAGAGTCCATTTAATTAAATTGGCCCATTTAATTTAATTGAACTTGAATTTCTACTGGTTGAACTATGCAATCACGCTCACTTGTTTTATAAACACTTGATACACTGGCCTAGGTCCTTACTGTTTGTTTGTTTAGTTTTTGCTGCAAGTTTTAAGTTGAATGGTTATTCTAACCTCATTTTTAGTGTTCTTAATTTTTAATGTCTTTTGTCACTTACTGGTAGCACTGAAACAGGGTATTTTTTGTTTTGCTTTTTGTTTTTAAAGTAAATCTCATGGCACAGAAATAGCTTCTCATTTGGTTCCTGAAACCTGTTTGCAGCTGAAGATTGGCTCACAGGGTGAAGAACTAAAGAATTTATTACCTCTGCTTTTATAGTTTTTCTTCTTTTATAAAGGAGTATTATGGAAAAAGTAAACGTAAAAATGTGTGAATTTTTGTTAGTGTTCTAAATTCAGTAACCTACTGGTTGCTTATTGTGATACTGTGAAATAAAATGAACTCGTATTCATTTCAGGACCTAGCACTGCTGTTGTCTGAAATGTGACATGCTGTTAGGAGCCAGTATAGTAAGGCCCTAAAAGGCTGCTGTCTCCTGACTGGAAAGTGAGGTGAGATGAGGGATTCTCACTTAACTAAACAAACAAACAAACATTTGAGCATTATGCAATATTATGAAATGTTACACTCTACTAAACACAATAAAATACTGTTTTGCAGTTGCATTTATTATGTGTGTTTATTTTCATTATTATTGCTAAGATTGTATATACTCAATGGAATAAAAACAGATGCAACAGTTAATAGTCTATTCATTTTATAAAACAAGAATCATAAAGAATAGTTAATTCAAAACTAGGTAGAAAAAAGAGAAGAAAGGGGGGCCCTCCCCCCAAAAAATAGAGCAAATAGCAGGATGCTAAATCAGTTACATCAGCAGTCACAGTGATTTTTTTAATGAGGTGAAGGTGTATAAGTGGTGCCTCATAAGCACAGTGGGTAGCTATACTAGACGCTTTTCTACTGCCATGATAAAGCACTGTGGTCCGGTCAACTCACAGAAGGAAGACACACACTTCCTCCAGCAAGGCCATACCTCTTGTGCTTCCCAAACAACCACCAACTTGGGACCAAGTATTTCAATGCCAGAATTACAATGGACATCTTATTTATACCACCACAGTAGTGTACACCTCACAAAGACTATTGAAAATAGAAAAATTGTCAGGCAAAGTGGACAAGTCCCATGTGGTAGTTTTTTTTTTTTTTGTTTTGTTTTTGTTTTTGTTTTTGTTTTTGTTTAAAAGTTGCACACTTTTCTCCAGACTGGCCTTACTAATTTTACTCCCATTGGTAGTATGTACAGGCTCTCTTTTGCACATCCTAACCAGCATTTGTTATTTTGTTTTCTGTTTGTTAATAGCCATTCCAGTGAAGGAGATGGTATTTCGTTTTGTTTTGACCCGTGTGTGTCTGACGGCTGATGGAGTTGAGCCCTTCTGGTACATATCCCAGAGCAATGAAATCATGATAGTAAGGATGACTGCCCCTGGAGTTACTGCAGCACTGGTTCTTAACAGCCGCCACGCCACACAGCCTGCAATGAAGTTACATGGGCAAAAAACCCATCCAATTGTTTTTTACAAGCTTGTTTAAACTTTGTAGGGGCAGTGCTGGTCTGAGCATCTCCCATAGCCTGTGAATTATAAGGGTGACTGACTCAGCCACAGGTGAGTCCTAGGGATTGGTTTCTCTTGTCCTTCAGGGGTTATTTTGATGGCTTGGGTAGTAATTACACCTGCTCAACTTGGCTGAAGACAAGAGGAACCGCTGAGTCTGAAACCATATCCCCGTATGCCTGCCTACTGTGTTCTGTCATGAGCTCTCCCCGTCTTGGCTTTTAGCTCAGATTTCAGGGGTTCCCTGTCGTGCTGGCCATCTTTAAACTCTCTAGGAAGAGAATTGGGGCATTCTTCAGTCCCTTTGGTTTTACAAATGACTGACACAATATTTACTGTCTGTCCACATTTTCCTCTGGTGTTTTAGGCTAGAGTACACATTGAGTCCTTGATCCTTCATCTTGGCACGAAGCAGGAAGTGCACCAGTACCAGTCCACCATATTCTCTTAACAGTCTGGGAGGTAGGCTTCTGCCTCACTTGCCATTTCTAATACTTTTTTTCTTGCGTCTTGTTTTTCTTTTATCTCATTTATTCTCAGATAATTTGGTTACATTGATTTGTGTGCCTTCATTTATTTAAGTTTCTGCCTTTACTTTTTTAGTTTTTTTTTTTTCCGAGTATTGTTTGGTGTTTTTTTTTTTATTTTTATTTTTTGTATTTTTCCCTATACTGCCCCCTCAAGCATATTTATTAAGACATTCTATATTTTTTCTAAGAAAGTAGTTTGTAAAGCTAAAAGAAACATGATTAAAAGGTAAATGCTAAATAAGGAACATGTGAGGGCGAGGTACATAATTTTTAAGAAGTTTGAAGACTATTGACACTTTCCTTTTTTTTTTGAAATAGGGTTTCTCTGTGTAGTCCTAACTGTCCTAGAACTCGCTCTGTAGACCAGGCTAGCCTCAAACTCAGAGATCCACCTGCCTCTGCCTCTCCCAAATACTGAGATTAAAGGCGTGCGCCTTCACTGCCTGGCTCCTTTTCTGTTTTTAAAATTGCTTTTCTAATTACTATTTTAATACTTCATCAATGAAATAAACTCTGGAATAATTCTTAGACTTTTCAGATCTGTTACTTAATTGCCAACTAGTGAAAGCATAACTAAAGGGACTATTCAGGTACCAAATACTAGAGACCTTGGGTTGAGAATTAGTATGCGGGGTTTTTTTTGTTTGTTTGTTTCTTGGTTTAGAGACAAGGTCTCACACTACAGCCCAGACTAGCTTTCCCTTCATGGGAATACTACCTCAGTCACCACGGTGCATGGGTTACATGCACAGGGTACCACTGATTGATGAAAGTTAGCAATAAAAGGGGGAATGTAAGTATACACTTTGTGCATGAACATCATAATGTAATGGTAAGAGTCCATACATCAACCACATACTCTGTGATCCCATCTTTACTTGTTGAAAACCAGGTAAAACTAGTCAACAATGAAATGCAGAACGATGGTCACCTTTTAGGGGTTCTGAGTTGCGAGAGAGTAGAGTTCTGAAGTTCTGTTGATTATTTTATTTTGAGCAGCGAGCCTACCAGGGCTGTAGTCCTTGGAATTTGGATCTGGAAACCTGACTCTAGCAGCAAGGGAAGGAAGAAAGGACAGGCACATTTGCAGAAAAGCTGGGGTCAGGTGTAGTGGGTAGCTGTTCCAGCTTTGACCTTGAAACACTGCCCCTAGTGTGGCAGCAGGTAACTGCCACACCTGCCTATGACCTGCCCCCGGGGTGTGGCCAAGAGGGAGCCCCTTAAAACCCAAGATGCCTATGTGTTCACTCTCTTAGCTCCTCATGGTCCTGGAGGCTGGATTTGCAGACCAAGTCAGAGTTCCCAGAGCACTGCGCTGGACTGTACCTTACCTCTCCCGGATCCTGTAATTGACCCCTTATTGGTTGTAAGTTACCCCTGAAATAAACCTTTTAATTACCAAATAATGTACCTGGAATTGCCTCATTAATTACAGCAATTGTCAGGTGCAGTGTGCACACTGGAGGAATGGTATTACCACCACCACCACACCCTGTTTGTTAGGTACAGCAGGGAGAGGTTAGCTAGTCTCCATCGGAGGTGTCTGTTGACAAGCTGTCGCAGACTGTAAACATCCGGGAGAAGGAAGCTGCAGATGCTGGTGTTTGTACACACTGATCAGTCCTCTGTAAACACTGGCACTTGGATCAGAAAAAGATGATTTTCCCAACTTCAAGCCCAGCCCATATGGAGAACAGCTTTGCTAATTTCCCATGGGTCCAAGGACTTGGATCTGCCTCATGGCTGTTTCTATGTCAACAAATTCACTCAGGACCTCACTCACTTGGGGCTTCCTTTTGAAGGACACTGCCCCCCAACAGCAGGGGCTTTCTCCTGGACCCCCGGACTTGGCACAAAAAACACCCAAAGACCAGAGATCCTTTAGTAAGTGGGAAAGAAAAGTTAAAGTGGCTGCTTTCTGACTCGGGCAGAAAAACAGCAGCAAATGACCTTGCAGGTGTGATTTTTAAGAGGAGGAAAGGGGGAGATCTGTGTTAGAATGGGCTAGGATGCGGTGGCAAAGGAGATAGGGGACAGGGAGAAGGGGAAGGGGGCAAGGAAAAAGGGTGCAGGGATATTTGTCCTGGAGGACAAAGGACTGCCTCTGGATAGAGGGAGACAGATGTGGCCCATAGGTGAATGAAGGTCTATAAAGGTAAAGGGGGAAACTCGTGTTAGGACGAGGTGTTTAATGTTGATTGAACAAGTGGCGCACGCCTTTAATCCCAGCACTTGGGAGGCAGAGCCAGGCGGATCTCTGTGAGTTCGAGGCCAGCCTGGGCTACCAAGTGAGTTCCAGGAAAGGCACAAAGCTACACAGAGAAACCCTGTCTCGAAAAAAAACAAAAACAAAAAAACAAACCAAAAAAAAAACCAAACCAAACAAACAAAAAACAACAACAACAACAAAAAAAAAAAAACAAGTTAATTAGGTGAACCAAAGGGGGCTTTTGATGGCTGGACCTTGGTAGTCAGCCTCAGGAGGAGGATGTGGCCAAATAAGGGAACAGACCATGGCAGCTAGCTTTAGGAATGCAATCTAGTGGTTTTTAGCAAGGCACAGGGAAAGGGGAAGAGGTGAAAGGCCTGCCAGAGCCATGTGCTCCAGCAGGCTAGGGTCCCTTGGCCTTCTGTTTGCTGTGTGGAAATCTACCAAGATAGTTATACTTTTGTGCAGTGTTTTTTTAATGGGTGTTAGTAAATGTTTACTAAAACATTAAAAAGATCTTAATGTTTTTGTTACCAAAATAAAACCAGAACAAATATTGTATCAATCTTTTATTGTTGCTAATGATAGAAATGGCGTCTGAGTGAGTGTTTTTGACACTTAGAGCATCATTTAGCCTTAGCCTGTGCAGCCAATGCAGCTTCTTCACGCCACTTGGCTTTCTTTGCCAGATTCCAGCTTGTTAAGGATTCATGTCGTTCTACAGCCTGAAAACAAAACACAACACAGCTGGGCTATTTAGAAGAACTTACATCATTGCTAGATACATGGAAAAGCCTTTGTAAAGTGAAAAGGAGGAAAAGGTACCTTAAGCAACTCTCACAGATAATATCCCCACCCCTCAAAATGGCTTAGTGTTACAGTGTAAAAAAAAAATCACGCAAGATGCTTGACTTCTACTCAACTGGATAGTTCATACCAGGAATCCACTGTCACCTCTCTTAGTTCAAATAGACATGTGTGTTGGGTAAAACATATCAGATAAAAGTATCTTCAAACACTGAAGCCCAAAAAGGAGAACCTCAGGTACTAGAAATGAGTGTAACTCAAGGCTTGTGCTGGCAAAGGATGGGAGAGAGATGCCAGGCTGGATCAGAATGGTTTCAGCCAGAGGGCATTTGGGAAAACACTAGCCATCACAGCTGTGGGTTGGAACTTTAACTACTTATACAAAGGAGTGAGTGCGGGATTGGGGTCTTCACTGTGCAGCTGTGAATGGGAAGCTGAAGGAGGCAGGAGAGGTGTGAAGTAAGTCCTTTCACCTGCCTGAGAAACTGGTAGAAGGGGGTCATTTATTTGATTAAACAAAACAAGCAACCCCAGGGTTCATCATTTAGAAGAGAATATATACCAGGCAGCGGCGATACACACCTTTAATCCCAGCACTTGGGAAGCAGAGGCAGACATCTCAGAGTTTGGGGCTAGCCTGGCCTACAGAGTAAGTTCCTGAACAGTCAGGACTACACAGAGAAACCCAGTCTCAACAAAACAAACAAAAAAAAAAAAAGGGAATATAGTTTCCATTAAAAGGTTTTTAGAAACCAGAGAATTTGGCAAGCAGTTATCCAGGAGAGGCTAAAAATGAGATGGTTGAGATTTCTTTGTTCACTTTTGAGTACTCAGCCCAGTAAGCATGGTTCTGAAGTTTCCCCTCTGAGGATGAGGGTGTCATCTTCACTAACAGTGTAGCCACTGGCTAGGTGGGAATGAGAAGGGGTTCAGAGTGAAAAGGAAGATTCCAGATGGTGAATACGATCACATTGTATACATAGATGAAACTTAAAAAATCCAGGCAGTGAATTCTGATGAATGCCTGCCACCCCAAAAGAAGGAGGAGCCATGGATGGAATGACGGCTGCCTAAATACACCCAGAAGGGAGGACACTGAGATCAGGCTTCCCCAGCCCAGGCACAGGGGACACACTGAAGTAGAGTGTGTCTAGAGACAACCCCCAGGTGGAGGTTCTTGGAGCATCTGTCAGCATTGTTGGAGCTGCTCATGGTTAAAAAAGAAAGAAATAAAAATAAAAATGGTCCAGAGGGTGCAGAGACAGGAGGCTCAGGGGCAGAGCACAGAATGTGAAATGGTCATCGCCCCACTTCTCTTTATAGATATTAAATAGAAAGTGTGCATGGAGGATGGCAAAGAGCAGCTCATTCTCCACGCCAACAGTCCCTTCCAACTGCACACTTCTGTCTCCTAAGTCTGTGCAACCGCTACTTACGCAATGATTTAGAGAATGAGCTAGTCCGCTTTACAGTCACACAACAGAGTTCTTACACAGATTTTAAACTATTCTTTGTTATTTTACAAGTGGAAAAAAAACTTCTTGAACAATTAATTTTGAATCCAATTTTTTCATGAACAGATTTGTGTCTCTCATATGCATGTGGGTGGAACCAGGATCCAAAGATGAATTTGTTCGTAAAGCATCATCCATCCCTCAGTTCAGAACAAGGTCCATCACATTTCTTAAAACTAGTCTTGTTTCTGTCCCCCAACCCTGTAGGGTTGGACTGAACCCTGGGCCTCCAGAAGGTAGACAAGTGGTCTGCCCCTGCGCCTCCTCCCCTGCCCACCACCACGGGGTGTTTGCTCTAGGGAGACACTCACCCTTTTGGCCGATGCAATCACGGCAAAGCAGGCAACGATTGTGAGCCCGATCATTATGTAACAAGCTTTCACCCGAGCTTTGTTTCTGGCAGCATCTACCATTTCAGGCCTAAACCGGAATGTGCATTTCGTTAATTATCTTTAAATTTGCTGATATTTTAGTATTTGTTAATTCTAAAGCGATCCAGTTTTCTGATGAGCATGATAAATAATGATTTATTCCTTGAATAGCCCAAATATTTCCCCAAATGCAAACCATAGTCCTAAAAGACTACACCAAACGCTAGCCCATTTGTCTTAGCAATTTCAAATTAGTACACATTTGTTCAGATTTCAGTCTTAAACTAAAGGCAGATACTATAAAACCAGTATAATATATTTGGTTTCTAATTGATCAAGGTAAAAACATTAGCAATGTGTTGGACTGTGGTTTGTTATTTCTTATCTGGGATAAAAGAATTGAAGCCATTTGGAACAGCTTATACTTAAAACCCTTTCCCACACTTTCTTTAAGAACCTCTCAGTTTCTTCCTGTCCTGTCCTATCTATCTTATTCTCCAAAGAGACTAGTTACATGCAAGTGTAGTATAATTAATTACCTTAGATTTTAGCAATAAAAACTGTTACAATGGGAATCAAGCTTTGGGTGCTTTTATATTGAAACAAAACTTGACCAATTTACAATGATAATTAAGTGACAATTTATCAATATGCATAAGGTTCTTGACTCTTGAAAATAATGAGTGGCTCTCTTATCTAGTATAAAGTTTATATATGATTAGTTATAATGTAGTTACATTTTTAAAAATTAATAAGGACATGTTAAATTTCTCTTGAAAAGGAAAACTTTAACTCTGATTATTTGAAAAAAAAATCACAAAAAAACCCACAATACCTTGTTGTCATTATACTTTAGGCAGAATTAAGCTTAAAATGTCAGTTGCAAACAGGTTCAATTAGTGTCCAGGGAGACATTATTAGGTTGTATTTGTTGCTGGCTAAAAGAGCTAATCATTTTAACCTTATCTAGCTGTGATCTGGCATACAGAGTTAGTTTAGCAATTAAAAACAAAAGAAAAAACACAGTTACTATAAATAGAATCAGTGTACAGTGCAAAAACTTCAGGTCTCCTGTTAATTATTTGTCTATTAAAATCATAGAGAAGAATATTCCTTACATTGCAAGCTTAACATCTTAACAGAGTGTCCCTCCTAAATAGCAAAGCTCTAAAAAATTATAGAAAATAATAAAATGAAAAGTACACAAATACTCTGAGCTCAAAATTACAGTGCTTTTAGAAGTATCTCACTCGTTGTCAAATGCCCCTATGTATGTTACTTCTGTGGACTATGATTCTGGGGGAATTAAATTATTTCTATAAAGTGGATCTTTCCTATATTCGGCTGTGATGATGCAATATGGAAATAGGGTCTCTTGGAAATTAATTTGCAACATTGCAGATTCTTTACTTCTTAATTTAGTATAATGATAGATATCAAAACTCGAACTGACTGAGGGTGGAATTTTATTTCTTGTTCTACTTATATTCTTTCTACATTTTATTTGACTCTAAAATATTAAATTTTAACAAGTAGAACTTGACCTGAAATTTTTCTGAGACTCATGTTTTCAGCAGTTTGGAGTCAACAAATGTCAGGGAAAGTAAAATTTGTTTTTAATATAAGAAAATATATTTAAGTTGGTTTCAAAATTTCACGTTTTATTTTTTTTAACTATTTCTCAAAGAGCAAGGAAATGCTTCACAATGAATTACTGGGTATTGTGCATTTTTCCAGCACACGTTTTTCCTCTTAAGCTATTTATGATGAGACCAACCTTGCTGAAGTTGCCTAGCTTCCCAGCGCCAGGAAACCTCTACTCTCCAGTCGCCAAATAGTCCTATCTGGGACTCTTTCCTTGTCAATGGAGCAGTAGGGAACCATCCCCTGACACTGGCCCCTGTCTCTGTCACCCCAGCCACCACCACCCAGGTTCTAGTTTAGCTTAAGCATTTGAATGACTTTCCATTGCTTTAACAAAGTACCTTGACAAAGGCAAATTAAGCATGTGTTTCCTTTGGTTCACAGGCTGTCATTGTGGTGTGGTGTGGGTAGATCGAGGATGTAGGCTATCGTGGGGGTAAAGCATGGCGTTTGTAGCTGAGGCGGCCATACATATACCCACTGGAAGTCCAGAGTGATGAATGCTTGTGCTCGGCTTTTTTTTATTCTGTCCAGGAACCGCCCCACCCCCAACACACACCCCACCACCGGTGGGTCTTCCTTCCTACCTCAGTTAACCTAATGTAGTAATACCTCACAGACATGCTCAGAAATGTCCTTTCCGCAATTCTGTAGCCTGTCTGTCACGTTGATGCTAACCATCACAGTACTCCACTGCTCAGCCTACTCAGAGCCCTCCAGGAACCCGTGTCTATAAGGCTGGGAACTGCCCGATAGACTCCTAGGTTTTCATTTAGCTCGTGCCCTCGATAATCCCAACTTCCTACTGTCCAGTCAAGCACCTTGACATTTACCCTCATTGGGGGAGTGTTGTAAACTGCCCATGACTGTGTTAGTGTGAAGAACTCTGCAGCACCACGGATGCCTTGCCCCTGGCCAGCAAGCACACTGGTTGGACACTGTGTCTCCCCATGGCGAAACCCAGGCCAAGACCCCCTTTTCACACTTACGGTACCAGGGGCGGGATCTCGTCTATGGATTTGAAACGCCCGGTCCACAGCAGGATTTTCTTGTCGAATTGCGAAGGCTTGTACTGGGCAGGGATCCTGTGAACCTTCCCTGCAGCAAAAGCGACAGGCAGGACCAGAAGCCTAGTGCATTTGCAAGCCTGGACTCCTCTAGCCCGAGCCCCTGGCCCGCCCTCTTGCAGCCCCCTCCCTCCCAGCCTTGCCCTACCCTAACCTGTGGGCTCAGAGCCGCTGGGGTTCTGGCTGCTGGAGCTACAGGAGTGGCCCGCGACCCGGGCACCCCATCCCGGCCAGCTCGAGACAGTTTGAGGGACGCGGCGGACGGTGAACTGCAAACGCAGGACGCTGCTGCGGACCCAGAGCATCTTGCACACCATACTATCTGAACCCCACAGTCACCAGCTCCAGAGCTCCCGGGTAGGACCCCGCCCCGTCCCGCCCCGCCCCGGATGCTGTACTGAAGCTGTGCACTGTCTGTTCCCTGTTCCCGCCTCAGCCCTGACCCAGGACGATTCTCCTGGGGACGCCCTGGGTCCGAGTAAAAATTTTGGGGTGCAGATCCACCAACCCTTGAGACAGCTCACAGGACTCATTTAAAAGACATTTCTTGGTACTGAGTAGAGAGGGATTTTCATCAGGAGTTTGGCCTTGGTCCCACTAGAGAATAAATCTAAACCTTTTATAAACTTTCAAATGCAGGAAACATCAAGTCTCACCAAGCAAGGGCAGGAACTCTAAACAAACTAAAGATTTCCTTCCACACCCCTAAGCAGTCGTGTTCCTGTAGCTGGATTTCTAGATGGTTTTCCTTCTAACTAGACTGAAAGCAGGCCTTCTCTGCAATGTCCTGCTCCTCTTAAACGAAGGAGCTCACAGGATCAGTTCTGTAACCCTCCCCCAGGTGGACTAGTGACTTTAGCAAGAGTGTGGCTTAAGCCTTCACAACTGCCTGTGAAGCTGAGACACGTAACGTAAGAGTTGCACAATCATAGACTAGTCTTGATCTCATTGGTAAAAGCAGAATTTTTGCCTTTTGTTCGTTTATGCCTTGGCTACTCAAGCCCTACCATGCACCAGATACTTCTCAAAGCTGGTATAGAGCAGTGATGTTCGATGGGGAGAAGTGGATAAAAGAAAAATACAGCGAAGAGATACAGGAAGCAAGAGCAGGGATTGGGTGTGAGGCTGGGGGCGTTTGGAATGCTGAGGTCTTACTCTCCAATAATGCTTAGAAGACGTGGTTTCTTTCCCTAGTACCTGAACCCAGGGCACTGTAATTTATGAAATTCCTTGTAGACATCTGTGAGTTCTCTGACCAGAAGGATTTGTTATTATGTTCCCAGTATAAATGTATAGGGAAAATAGGCACTTAGTAGATGCTAACTAGGTATTGAATAATGAACGGATGAATTCAAATCTTCAAAATAGAAGAGATTTTGTGTTGGTTAGTTTTCACCAATTGGCACAGACTAGAGTCACTTGGGAAGAGGGAACCTCTACTGAAGAATTGCCTTCATAAAATTTTGCTGTAGGTTAAAACTGACGACCGATGCAGGAAGGTCCAGCCCACAGTGGGTAGAACCACCCCTGGGCAGCTTTTGGGTGGTATAAGAAGCAACCTGAACAAGCTGTGAAGAGCAAGCTAGTAGGGAGCATTCCTCTGTTTCAGTTTCTGTCTTTAGGCTCCTGCCCTGAATTCCTGTCTTGGATACGTTTATCATAGCAACTGAAGCAAACTAAAACAGACTTCATCCAGGCTGGTTTTAGAAAAAGACCGAAACACTTCACAATCTACATCCCTTTCTATCTCGTATCTGCAGTGCTGGTTATGTTGCCCAGCATATAGCATGCCTACAGATAAATATTGATGGAACCAAACTGAACGAATTCCTACTTGAGAGAGTGCATTGCCACAGATATCTAATGGTTCCTCCATTTGTGTTATTTGACAATTCTCCTACCGTTCAAATGCTTTTCTTTTTAAAATATTTTATTTTCACATCGCTGGGGAAGCACCCATAGAACTAGAGTGAACTATCTCTGAGAAATAGTTCATCGCTAATAGGCCACCATAAAGTATTAAACTAACTAAGTTCATTTTCCTGGAGTGAACAAGATGTTGTGCACATATATTCAAGCTTCCCTGGTATCGCAGACCTACATAGCACAGAGCAAGGAAATAAGAGCTCAGGTCACAAGAGAAAGAATAACTTGCGTTCTATTCCCTACCCCTGGCAGGATTAAGCTATGACTTTGGGGCAGAACTCTACATGAATTATTTACAGCTGCATAAGAAATGTTTTCCTTAGCTCTATAGTTAGAACAAATTAAAAAATAGTTGAATCATTTTAACAGAAGATAAAATGACTGTATTCCTTTATTTCTTTTCAGCCATGATATCATATTTATTCATTAAACAATATTTAGTGAGTGTTTGCTCTGTGCTCTGGGTTCTGATATGACAGCACCTAGCCAGTGCCCTTCACAGAAGGTACTCATCCATAGTAGTTTCAGCTGACCCGTTCTGGTTTTGTGCTGCTTTTCAACCCAAAGATTCATGTCACTTATTTGAAAAGAATGTTTTCAGGATTGTGCCTTCAAAATTGTGTTCTCTATTAATATAGTTTACATTCCTGATTTCTCCATCTACCATGATTACTTCTTAAAACACACTGTTGTGCCCAGGAATAGCGTTGGTATGGGTTAATCTTTTTTCTTTCTCTTTCCTTCTCTCTCTCTTTCTTTTTTTTCTTCCTTTCCTTTTTTTTTTTTAAGTTGAAAACTGTATGGTCTGTCTTAGTCTAAGACAAAAGATGCAAAGACTGAGTTACGACATTGCCCCAAGGAACTGCCAATCTATCTGGGATGATGTTCCCTTGCCAGGAAAGTCTTCTCTCCCAAGGGAAGTGTTAGGAGGACCTTAACTAACTTGTTTTCTGACCTTCTACTAATCTTTCAGTGGGAAAAATTCAAAATGATGGTTTTCCTGCAGAATCATCTCAGTGGCCCCCAGTGCTGGGGTAAACTTACCAACTGTGCGTAGTTCCTGTGAGGTGAGGCCTGCTCACCTACCATTCAAGAAGCAAACACTTAGGACCCCAGCAACAGAAAAGGCATCAGCAAAATGGGGGTATTTTTTGTTTTTATCAAGGAACATTCTGAAGTTATTCTGACATTTAGAACTTTAAGAAGGAAGAGGAGGAGCCATCTCAAGGGAACAGCCCAAATTTTAAATCTCAAGGGAACAGCAGAAATTTAGTGAAAGTCCTGCAATTACTTCCCAAGTGCATGTTTATACAGAAGTTGCTCGAGACCAGAACACTTCCAGTACTTGAGGATGTGAAAAGTGTTAATATGATCTGAATTCTTACAGCCACAGCTAAAGATGTGGATACCAGTTTTGACCAAAGACAGTTCTTAAACATGCTGCAGACATCTTCCTTGTCCTCCTCTATCCCTGAATACCCACCCTTCTTCACAGCCGAGGAAAGCAGCCTCCACCCCTGTAGCTCACACTGGCTCTTAATTCCTCATCCTTTTGTTCCATTCTCTCAGGTGCTGAGATCACAGCCATGTTCCACCTCACCATTTAGTTTCCTTTTCCTTATGTGCATGCAGTGCAGGAAGGTAGGTGTGATCAGGCTGAGGGTGTGTCATCCATTCTTAGTTTGCAGGAAAATTGATGCAGTAAAAGAGATTCTTCACTTTCTAGGTAAAATAGGGAAATGGCATTTGCTTACTAAAGGTAGTGCTTGAAGGGAAAGCTACTTGTTTGTTATGTTAGATGTGCTGATATATTTAATTCACCCCATAAGATAATGAAAAGGAGCCTCATCCTTAGTGAAGCTTGGTGTAAGGCTCTGAAGTAGAAAGAACATTATTTCAGGATTTGAAGAGGTTGCCACAGGATGGTACCCCTCCCAACTGTACTTATGTTTCTAGCAGTGTTGGTTATTGCTGAGAAGTTGGGCTCTGTGAGATTCCTAACTTTAGGAAAACTTTTTTTCTTCTAGAATTTTTTCTTGGGAGGGGGGATTTTTCCTTTGGTTCTGCCATGATCTAAGATTTCACAATGACATATTTTGGTGTAGATCCAAAGTTCTTGACATTTTGTGAGCTCCATGCTATGGATACTCATTATTTAGAATTGAAAGTAGTGAATAATTTCTTGAAAATTTTTTTCTGATAAATTCCACCCCAGTACTTTTCTGCTGGAAGATTTATTTGGATGTGACCCTGTTGGATCTTCATGTTTTCTTCCCAGTCTTTTCCATTTTATTGCTTTTTTGTTTACTTTTTGAAGATTTTCTCAACTTTCTTTTCATCTTTGTTTACTACAAAGTATCAACTGAGTGACAAAAGTTCCAGGCCCTTGTGATTACATCAGTGGGTGGAAAAAAAAAACCCTCTCTGTTCTCTTGAGTGGATGCTTTATTTTATTGAAGCAGATATTAAAAAGTGTATGACAAACAGAAAAATCAATGCAATAATGAGTCTCATAGAAACGAAGTCTGCACTAAAATTATATCATGCATACAAACACTGTCCTGTAAGGTGACATTGCTTAGGAATACCATGCCACATCAGTTTGTGAATACACTTTATGATGTTCCTGGTGTGATGAACTTGACCATCTATATGTGTCCCCAAACATATACTTGTCATTAAGTGACAGGTGGCTGAGGGTTAAGAAGTTACATGACAAAATTAAAATAGGTAAGGCTGAAGGAAGGTTTAGAGTACTGTACAGGTACTCTAATTTTGCATGGAGTGATCAAGGGGAACTCATTGAAGAGATGACATTTGCATGGAGTTTCAAGTGAAGGAGTTAGCGGGAAGGAGAGTGTATTGACAGAAGGAAGAGTTGATACAAAGGAGGAGATGCACAGGGAAGGCCAGAAAACAAGTACGGCTGGGCTAAAGTGAGTGACAGATGGTGCAAACCAACTAAAAATGTAACAAAAATAAAATTAGAAGCGAGACAGGGCAATGCCTGGCTAGATAACTCTGCACATAGACCCTAGAGGTCATTCAGCAAAAAATCCTAGTGCCAGGTGTGGGACGCTTCCTTATGAACTGTTCCCCAGGGAGGCTCCAGAAGCTCCTAGAACAAAATAGGTGCTGCCTTTTCTCTTTATTGACCACCAGAACAAAGACCACATACCTTGGATTTAAGATACAGAGAAATCAGGCTGGAATCTTCCTTTTTTGCTCACTAGCTTTCATAGTTTTGTAAGATGCTATACAGGCTGTTAGAAGAGAAAAGGCATCAACACACTCACCCAGCTGTGGACCATACAAACCATAATATTAATCCTGTAGGCAAGATGTGTCCACCGGGGCAGTAGTGGAATAACTATTATGGGGATAACCAAGCACTTTCTGGTTGAAACTGCGGTCCATGCCACAGGAGTGGTATGCTTGCTATTATAAACTGAGCAAAAACCACGCGGCCAGGGAGATGATAGACCCCGAGCCGGCAAGTTACTACCATTGTTTAGCTAAACCGACATGACGCCAAACTGCCTTCAAATCATTTGTGTTTATATCCACAGACAAGTGCTACTTCTCAGACAGAAAAGCCTCCCATTCCCGTGAAGCCTCTCATCTTAGGCTCAGCTGCCCAAGATGCCGAGACTGCGTGATAAACACGTGCCCAGCTCTGTACAAGATATTTACTCTGTCTCCTCTGAGACTCAGAGAACACTGTGGAAGAAGGGCCAGTGAGAATGTAGGAGCTAGAAGATGAGGGGAAGAGCTCGGAAGTGTTCAGGGTCTGACACAACCATTGTAATCATGCTCTCACAGCGGCTGCAGTGGCCTGCACAAGACAGGGCCTGTCAACACTGGAGTGTAGATCCAAGAGGTGCACATGACTTTACTCCTCCTTGCTGGGTTACAGGATGCTGATAGATCACAGGGGTGGGGAGGTTATGATCTGCAGTCACACATCCACTGGTGAGGCCACCAAGCTCTAGTGGACACTCTCAAATCCATGGCCACACAGATGGCCTTGGTTGAACTCTGTGGGACGCAAAATAAACAGAATGCCACCAGCCTGGGAAAGGGACGTAGGGAGGAGAGGGGTTCACAGGGTTGAGAGGGAGATGAGGAAAGTTGGAGGTGAGAGTCATCAGAATACAATATGTACATGTAAGAAACTGCCAAAGAACAAATTTAATAATATAAAAATAAAAGCAAACTTTAAATATAGGTGAAAACAAAATTAAAAATACTAAGTAAATAACTCATCCGTAGCCTAAATTTGGTTGCTTACTGACTGTGGTACTCTGTCTGTCTTATGTTTTTTTTTCTTCTCCTTCAGCCCAGTGCAAATTCTAAGGCATGTTTGTTTGCTCAGCAAGAATCCGGCGAAATCAGCATGCTTCAGACCCCTCAGTCCTGCAGCCTGCTTATGCTTCCTCCTCCTGTCTTCCTCACTGGATAGTCCAGGAGGAGTGGAGTTTGTATCTGGGAGACGGCACACCCTTTCTGTGCTCAGCTTCCTCCGCTCACCTGTAAAGCCCCTTCAGCGTGTTCTGGCCAGGTTTCAAATAAGCCTGTTGCCCATTAACCGCTTCCTAGGCGAAGACCGGGCTTGACTTTTCCTAGAATGCTAGTCAAGTTTCTAGAAGACACGGAGGCTGTGTCGTCCATGGCCAGCACAGCACAACAGAGGCTTTGCCTGAGGAAGCCACATTTGGATGACGCGTACATTTCCAACAAAGATTGGATGAGACTTTACGTTTCACTTTTAATTTCTCTTGTATTTTATAGTGCAAAGATTCCTGAATCAATGAACATTGGAACTTGGTTCTGAGGTAGCATGTGGAGTTCAGGTGGGAGTTAAGTTATGAGAGGTATTGCTCATCGTAATTGTCAGTAAGACCTGACACAATTATAGAAAAACCCAAACATTCTGAATGGAACTTATTGTTGGGGAAATATTAACAAGTTTGGAATGAATTAACAAATGGTATTAAATATTTAATGGTGATTTTGTGCATGCACATTACATTTAAATTTGGAAGAAAAGACAGTTTATGCAATTATTTTACCCTAAGTATACAAAGTAAAAGATGGGAGATTATTATCTTGCTCTTGGTTAAAATTGTATTCTTTTCTCTAAAACTCTAGAAACAAATTATTTGCTTCTAATTATGTTACCCCTTCTAGTTATTTTTATAAGTAAACTAATAAAGTAAATATTCTATATCTATGCTTTTATTCATAAGTATTGAATTATACTGAGACGTAAGTTTTTACAAGTACTCCTTGAGGGTCTCAGTTTGCTATAGTAAAAAGTAAAAATATAATTGCCCACTAGGTGGCAGCAATATCCTCAAGTTGTTTTACAAACTGGAGCTTAAGGGAATTCCGGGCCAAAGAAGTGAACTAACTCACAGTCCATGTTCCGAAGTTTTATGTAGTACATTTTCTCTCTCCTCTTCTTTTGTCAGTGAAAAATTCTAAACATAGACTTCTCTCACGTCAGAGGAAAAAGTGAGGCCAAGTTTGCCTCTCTGGTTTGTTTGTTTCTTTATTAATTAAATTTTTTCATTTATTGTACATCCCGACCTCAGTTTCCCCTCCTTCTTCTCCTCCCCTTCCCTCTCCGCACCTCCCCTCTGCCCCCACCCCCATCATCCACTCCTCAGTTTCCGTTCATAAAGGGGCGGGCCTCCCATGGGTGTCAACGAAGCATGGCATGTCACGTTGAGGAAGGACTAATATACTAAGCCTTTGTATCAAGGCCGGGTGAGGCAACCCAGTATGGGGAATAGGCTGCCAAAAGCCAGCTCAAGCATTAGGGACGGGCCCTGATCCCCCTGCTAGGAGTCCTGCAAATAGACCAAGCTACACAGCTGTCACACATATGTAGAGGTCGGTCCCGTGCAGGCTCCCTAGTTGTTGGTTCAGAGTCTGTGAGCCCCTATGAGGCCAGGTTAGTTGTATCTGTGGGTTCCCTTGTGCGTTGACACACCCCCTCCACCCCCACTGGCTTGTACAATCCCCCCTCCCTCTCTTTCTTTTTCTTTCTTCCCTCCTAAGGTTTTGCTTTGCAGCCCAGGTTGACCTTGACCTCGGGATCCCACTTCCTCTGCTTCCTGAATATGGAAATTACAGTTGTGGCCCTTTACTAAACTCGATTCCTTGACTGCATTCTGAGTGTCGATCCTTAGCCCCACAGATAGATGTAGCTCTCACCTCACCCCAGAAGCTTCTCTGGGCAGCAGATGGACAGACACCAATACAGAAAGCCACAGTTGGTGAAATGCAGAGAGCTGCTGGTCAAGGAGTCCTGGGTCCCACCGGATCCATCCATAACAATGTAATCCTCACACCTCAGGCTCAGGGAACATCTCAGAGGAAGGGAGGACTGTAAGAACCAGAAGACCAGGAAACCTGTTGCTATTTTTTATCGCTATTGTCTCTTAGAGATGCCTTAGAAGTTTAACCCACTCTAGACAAAGAACTACAGGCAAGGAGACATGGTTCTCCCCAGGGAAATGCTTGCTAAATACCAAACTCATCTACACACAACCAACAGTAAATACACTCAGCTGCTCCTATTTATATATTTATGCATTAATTTACATATTTAACCACAATAAAGAAAAAGAGCTCTTGAATTTGGGAGGAATGACGGGGCGATATAGAAGGGGCAGAGGGGAAGAGGTAGAGGGAGAAATGATGAAATTACACTTTAATTTTTAAAAATCACAAAAATGACTTTGGATTAGCAAAGCAAAAGAAATTGCAGGCATGAGTCACCATGCCTAGTTTGAATTTTGTATCAAAATCCGTTTTCTCTTGGTTGTACTACATTTGTCGCCTTATGTTTATTAACAAACATGAACATCCTGGGATCTATGTGGCCCTATTTAATCAAAAGGATGGATTTAGGATTTGTGGATGTTCGCTGCTGCATCAGCCTCACCTCCCCTTATCCCTGGTCCTTATCCGGAAGGACCGACTGTTGCTGGCACATCCCCAGCTCTCTTCATTATTCTTACCTTAGAATATCCCCAGCTCTCTTCATTATTCTTACCTTAGACTGTTCTGTAGTGTTTGTTCTATTTACTGAAGCATTTCTTTCATTTTCATTGTAATTTCACCAAGTCGATACGTGGGCAGGCGAAAAGTGTGATTTATTTATGTTTTCATTCTTAAACAAAATGTACTCATTGTTAATAAAAATGAAAAGAATAATAAAACAGAGCAAATGGAAATCTACCTGGCTGTGCAATGTTTAGAGGAAAATGTTAATTGGATGTGTGTGTGTGTGTGTGTGTGTGTGTGTGTGTGTTTCTCTCTCTCTCATCTATCTACCAATTATAGAAGAAATTCTCTTCAACTTATTCTTTCTTCATTTAATGCTTTACAAGGTCTTTAAATACCTGTTCATGTAAAATTTATCTCAGCTTTAAAAAGTTTTTAAAAACAATCTTTCATTGAGAAATTTTACTATAATTTATTTATGGAAAATTAATTCCTTAATTTTCAAAGCTTTCTATTATTTTGACGAGTGTTGTAAGGAATGTCTTGTAGATAGATATGTCTCTGTATAGTGAAGAACTTGTTTCGGAGGTCCAGATTTATAACTGTGGGGTTTCTGTCAGAATCTGCCTCTAAACAGGCTTAGTTAAAGGAATTGTTCCCCCTTGTCCCTCCATGTGTTCCTACACCCGTGCTCACACCCTGGTCCTCCTGAGCACTCACACCCTGGTCCTCCTGAGCACTCACACCCTGGTCCTCCTGAGCACTCACACCCTGGTCCTCCTGAGCACTCACACCCTGGTCCTCCTGAGCACTCACACCCTGGTCCTTCCGAGCACTCACACCCTGGTCCTCCTGAGCACTCACACCCTGGTCCTCCTGAGCACTCACACCCTGGTCCTCCTGAGCACTCACACCCTGGTCCTCCTGAGCACTCACACCCTGGTCCTCCCGAGCACTCACACCCTGGTCCTCCCGAGCACTCACACCCTGGTCCTCCCGAGCACTCACACCCTGGTCCTCCCGAGCACTCACACCCTGGTCCTCCTGAGCACTCACACCCTGGTCCTCCTGAGCACTCACACCCTGGTCCTCCCGAGCACACCCGTCTTGTTGCTCATGTGTGAGTGCTCTGCAAGGCACTCTTTCCTCCTCGGCACGTCTTGTTTTATCTTTCCGGAGGTTTGTGATGGGAACTGGACATTTCACTCAGCTGTCTGTTAGATAACTTATTCTCTCTCTCTCTCTCTCTCTCTCTCTCTCTCTCTCTCTCTCTCTCTCTCTCTCTCTCTCTCCTTTCTCTTCAAGTTTAAACAGTGCAGGGCAAGCGCATGGGGGAAATATTCTTGTAGAATTCCAGAAATCTTTTTTTTTTATTATCAATTTTACTGTGTGTGAACTGGTCATCTAGAAGCAGGTCATGTGCATGAATTCATTTCAATTTGTGTGAGTATAAGTCGGCACTCAACACTGCTTTTTCTTAACTTCCTCCTTAGAGTTATACCACAAAATTATTGTGAAAACAAACGCTATAATGGTGACAGTAATAATATTTTGAATAGTGATGTACAGCTGTCAAAGTACTTTAATGTACACTATCTTTGAAATTTTTGGAATTTTTAAAAATTTATGTACATGAATATTTTGGTTTCTTGTATGAATGTGCACCATGTACATGTCTGGTGTCTGTGGAGGTCAGAAGAGGACATCAGATTCTCTAGAACTGGAGTCACAGGTAACTGTGAGCCACTATGCTGGGGATGCTGGCACTGAACCCGGGGCCCTCTGCAAGAACAAGTGCTCTTAACCACTGAGCTATCTCTCCAGTCCTGTGTTATTACGTTTTTTTTTAATCTTTGTAATAACCTCATATGATAGGCCAGAATCATAGTTTTTAGTTTTTAAAACTGCATTTATTTATCTCCCTCTTTTAGTACACTCCATGGTATACATACATGTGGGTATCGGAGGACAACTTAAAGGAGTCACTTCTCTCCTTCCATCACGTGGGTCTCAGGGAATCCAACTCAGGTGGACAGGCTTGGCTGCAAGCTCCTTTAATAGCTCAGAGCCATCTCGCCTGCCCTTAGACAAATAGTTTCATTGTCAGTCTGTCTCTTTTCTTCCTTCCTTCTTTCATACCACTCTTTTCTTCTCTTTCTTTCTTTCTTTCTTTCTTTCTTTCTTTCTTTCTTTCTTTCTTTCTTTCTTTCTTTCTTTCTTTTAAAAAAACAGTGCTGTTGAAATTTGGTAGAAAAAATCAAGAAGAATTTTTTTTTTTGAGATGTTAAAGGAGTAATTTAAATATAATGCCGAGGAAAAGGTGGACACCTTTTTTCCTTCTGACGTATCTGGGATCCTTACCTGATCTGTGACCAACCCTCCTCCTCCACATTTCTCACCCAAGTTCGCTCTATCTAATTTGAGAAAACAATTTAGCCATGAGGAAATAGAAGCATCTCTCTCTGTGACATCTAAGCGTATATCTTATATAAATTGATAATCTACTGCTGACAATGCGATAGACTCCCCCTGCTTCCCTACGCAGCTCTTTATTGTGAACAGAATGGGGACCTCACAGAAACCCACTCTGGGGGACTCAGACCCTGGCTTATTCATATTCCCTCCAAGAGCAGCTCGTTGTATTTTCTAGGAAAACAAGAAAAGAATGTGCCAGTGTCTCAGAACAGTCTTCTTACTTTCTCGACGTCCTTGAAGGGTAAATGACAAGTGGGGTGTGTGTATGTGTGAGTGAGTGAGTGTGTGAGTGTGTGTGTGTGTGTATGTGAGTGCATATGTTTGTGTGTGTGTATGTATGTGAGTGCATGTTTGTATGTGTGTGTGTGTTTAAGTGTGTGTGAGTGTGTGTGTTTGTATGTGTGTGTGTGTGTTTGTATGTGTGTGTGTGTTTGTATGTGTATGTATGTGTTTAAGTGTGTGTGTGTGTATGTGTGTGTGTTTGTATGTATGTGAGTGCATATGTTTGTATGTGTGTGTGTATTTAAGTGTGTGTGAGTGTGTGTGTTTGTATGTGTGTGTGTTTGTTTGTATGTATATGTATGTGTTATGTGTGTATATGAGTGTGTGTGTATGTGTGTGTGTGTTTGTATGTATGTGAGTGCAAAAGTTTGTGTGTGTGTTTAAGTGTGTGTGAATGTGTGTGTGTGTTTGATTTTGGAAGGCTACTGGAAAGAAAAGAAAGTCCTAGCATTCACAGAAGCATGAGCTGTATTCCAAACCTCAGTTTATTTTAGCTAATGACGTAAGGGGGGGACAAAAAGCTTTTACGTCATTTGTCTTCTCCATAAGCAGAGAGCAAAGATGGTCGAGTCTTTGAGTTCACTTTGGGTGGAATGACTGAGGATTGCTCTCTGGGATTATTGCATTCTCTGTGATATCGGATGAACACGACGCTATGTATTTTTCTTCTAAGGATCAAACACATTTGTTGATTTAGCCAACATAGTACACTTTCCCATAAAAGGTAAAATTGTGCTCACGTGCTGGACACTGCATTGCACTGGGGATCTAGAGGAGAACTGTGAGCAAAATTAGTAACTGCTTTATAACGGGGTAGATGTGCTCCAGTGAAAAACCAGAAACAGCACACCCAAACAGGGCCAGGAGTACCTCTGCCCTGAGGTCCCTTACGATGGATCTGGAGCTATAGACTACATTGAACCTAATTTCATCCAGGTCCTTCAAGTTCTAGATTGGAAAATGTCATGAGTCACATGAAAGTCAAGTGACTTAGTACTGATTCTTTAGCCTCAGACCCTGCAAATGCCAGGTTGGGGGGTGGGGACACTTATCTGTTGCTGGTGTGAGTGCAAACTTGTACCATGATGTGTGGCGGTTCTTTTTTTTTTTTTTTTTTTTTTTTTTTTTTTTTTTTTTTTTTTGAGACAGGGTTTCTCTGTGTAGCTTTGTGTCTTTCCTGAAACTCACTTGGTAGCCCAGGCTGGCCTTGAACTCACAGAGATCCTCCGGGCTCTGCCTCCCAAGTGCTGGGATTAAAGTGTGGCGTTTCTTCAGGGAGCTGAGAATAGATCTACCTCAAGATCCAGCTGTTTCATTCTTGGGAGTATACCAAAAGGATTCTACACCTTACTAAAGAGATCCTTGATCATTCATGTTTATTGTTGCTCTATTCTAATAACCAGAAATTGGAAACATTCCCAATGTTCATCAATAGATGAATGAATAAGAAAATATGGTACATTTATGCAAGGAGATATTATTCACCTGTGGAAAAAAAATCAAAATCCTGAAATACATGTGTAAATGATGGAGCTAGAAAAAAAAAACAAAAAAACTATCCTGAGTGAGGTAACTCAGGCCCTAAAAGACAAATATGGTATGTATTCTCTCACTTATGGATGTTAGCTTTTACGCCTTCAGTCGGCATGTTACAATCTGTGTAACCACAGAGGTTAGGTACAGAGTAAAGGACTAAGGGAGATGGGAGAAGGATGGAGAAACAGAATGCACAGTTATGGAGAGACAGGGACATACAGGAACAGGATTCTACAGAGGGAGAGGGGAGGTGGGACAAAGGGAAAAGACATAGCAAAGGACAACTAACACCGAGGGCCATCTGAGGGGTCATATTGAGACCTAGTACTGTAGAAACATCTTAAGAATATACACATATGAATGCAATCCAAATAAAATCACCAGATAATGGGGGCGAACACACCGACTAGACATCTTTAGCCAACAAGTAAAATTTCCAGTGCCAGAAATGGGTTGCATCTAATTGAGTTGTTGGTCAAAGGGTCCCCATCGGAACCCCCAAACAACTCAGGCTGTTGTGGAAAGCAACCACAAAATAAAGCTCTATGGCTGAAGATGAAACTTCCATATCTCACTGAACATGGAGACGTCGAGTTGGCGTCTATGTTGAGTCTTCACCCCCTACTGACTAGTGGTCACTGTACTGGAAGGGGCTCTGTATGCCACCAGAAGAGAGAGGTAACCACCAACACAGCTCCATACCTGTGAACAGAATTTCCTATACGTCCTCTTGCTGTGCCTGAACACTGTTATCATCAGGATCACTGCTGCAGTAGAGTTAACTGGAACCTTCCTGTGCTGTTACTTTTCATTGTCAACCTGTCTCAACCTAGAGTCACCTGGGAGGAGAGAATCTTAACTGAGGGACTGCCCTGAAAACAGATTGGTCTGTGGACATGTCTATGAGAGATCGTCTTGATGGATGATTGATAGGTAGGTGTGTGTGTGTGTGTGTGGGGGGGGCTCAGCCCGTTGTGGGTGGTAGCATAACTGGGCAGGTGGACCAGAGCTGTAATTTAAAAAGCGAGCTGAGCACTAGCCAGTGAGCAAGGCAGTAAGCTACATTCCCCATGGTTTCTGTTTTGGTTCCTGCTTTTAGATTCCTGCCCTACAACTCCAACTCCCTTGATAATAAACTGTGACCTGGAAGTGTAAACTGGAATAAATTTTTTCTTTTCATATAAAGGGGGTGGGAAAATAACAAAGGTAGTGTCATGATGGAAGCTTCATGTTTTCAAACTTCTGTACATCTTTTGTCTCATTTTATTTTTATGGATAGTTTGAGCACCGGACAAGCAACTGCTTCATGCTGTAGCTGTTTGAAATTCTTATGAGGATACTGTACTATGAGAGGATAAGCTTGGGAAGATGTCATTGAGTTACTGGGCAGATCAAGATTTTAAGACTATATGAGAATCTTGGTGGCTCATTCAGCATTTATTGAGTTCTAAATTGTGGATGGCTTGTATGAAATCTAAGACACATGAATGATAATTACACTGGACTTTGCCCTTGAGAGACATAAAACCTGAGCTGACTGACTTCTGATTTCCTAACAATAAAAACTGTGTGCGCAATGTGGATTGTACCCCACCCCATGTTGATGATAAAATATTTTACTATGCATGTCCCTGAGAACAGGATAAGAGGATAATTATGAGTTATTCTGACACTGGATTCTAAGTGCACTGAATTCTAAATCAGTTGGCTTTGACTGATGGCAAAGTATCCATCTGAGTAATGATTTTGGCTTTACAGGATGATCTGTAAAGAGGTGGGTGGCTTCTGGGTGGTTGGAGATGTGGGTACTTTCTTGTGTGTTTTTCTTGCTTTTATTTTTGAATTAAAAAACATATTTTGTTATTACCTTTATATTAAAAAGGTAATAAATCCTTTATTTCAAAAAGAGATTAAAAATCTTATTTATTTTACTCCCACTGGAGTCTAAGAGCTTCAACAGTGAAAGGAAAATTTTACAAGAAAGTGGCCATTGTCTTCCTTGCTTGACTCACATGGTGACAAGGATGTAGTTTCAGCTTCAAATAATTCCGAACTTCGTTTCTCACTCCACTGGCATAAAGGTCCAGAGGCTCTGTACGTGAAGTAAAGCTCACACCTTACATAGAACAATGTGTCTTTTGTTGCTCTGTTGGTGGCCCACCCCTGCGACTTTTGTTTTGTGTGAGCAACCCAGGAATCTGGAAGCCATCCTGCTGTTTTGGTTTCCAAATCAACAGGAGAAACTATTTTCATGTCAACAGAGCTATGAGCCAGTGAAACCACCAACAGGATAGTCATTTCTTAACATTTTGATGTGCATTAGAATACTTTATCCCTTTAACAATTTTATAAGATGGTATCACCACATTGGTTGCTAAAGACCTTATTTTATCTGTATTTTGCCTGCACATATGTTTGTGCACCATTTGCATGCCTGGTACCTGTAGAGACCAGAAGGGATGTCAGATCCCCTAGAACTAGAGTCAAAGACCATTGTGAACCACCAAGTGGGTGCTAGAAATTGCATCCCTGTCCTTTGAAAGAGCAGCCAGTGCTCTTAACCACTGAGCCATCTCTCCAGTCCAGTACTGTCATATTGTATATGAGAATATTCAGGCTGAGTAATCAACCACCAAGCCCCTACCACCCCATATTCTTTCTAAAAATGTCTATTGCTTATCAAGGAGGTAAAATTTAATTGTGAATGCAATCAGAGATTATTACATTTTCCTGACTAGGAGAGTGTTACTATGATTGTTCCCTGTCTCTATAGGATCAGATAGCCTGACAAATGCTTCTGACAAATGCCCCCTTGCCCAGCCTTTTGCCAGCCTTCAGCCTTTTTGTGGCCCTGACAACAGTGTCCCAAAGGCGGCTTGAAGCAGTTCCAGAAGAGAATACATCATCCCATGTTCCCTGTCCAGAATAAGGCTGAAATGCTGGGTAAAAAGGAAACTCCCTGTTCTTCATGTAGCTGGGATCTCCCGCTCCCCTAAGCTCTCTTTCCCTCGACTCCTGCCCTTCATTACCCCCACTCATGTCCAGGTTGTTCATGTAGATCTCATCCATTTCCCTGTCATTGGGCGATCCCTGTGTCTTTCTTGGGGTCCTGTTTTCTAGGTAGCCTCACTGGAGTTGTGAATAGCAGTCTAGTCATCTTTGTTTTACATCTAGTATCCTCCTATGAGTGAGTACATACCATGTTTGTCTTTCTGAGTCTGGGTTACCTCACTCAGGATGATTTTTTTCTTGATCCATCCATTTGCCTGCAAACCGTGTGATGTCATTGTTTTTCTCTGCTGAGTAGTATTCCATTGTGTATATGTACCACATTTTATTTATCCATTCTTCAGTTGAAGGGCATCTAGGTTGTTTCCAGGTTTTGGCTATTACAAATAATGCTGATATGAACATAGCTGAGCAAGTGCTCTTGTGGTATGATTGAGAACAGAGAGGGAGAACAAGGAATAAGAGACCATGATAAATGAAGACCACATGAGAATAGGAAGAAGCAAAGTGCTAGCGAGGTCCACAGAAATCCACAAAGATACCGCCACAATAGACTACTGGCAATGGTTGAGAGAAAGCCCAAACTGACCTACTCTGGATGGCCAAACACCCTAATTATCATGCTAGAAACCTCATCCAATGATTGAGGGAACTGCATGCAGAGATCCATGGCCAGGCCCCAGGTGGAGCTCCAGGAGTCCAATTGGTGAGGAAGAGGAGGGTTTGTATGAGCAAGAATTGTTGAGACCAAGGTTGAAAAAAGCACAGGGACAAATAGCCAAACGAATGGAAACACATGAACTATGAACCAATGGCTGAGGAGCCCCCAACTGGATCAGGCCCTTTGGATAAGTGAGACAGTTGATCAGCTTGAACTGTTTGGGAGGCATCCAGGCAGTGGGACCGGGACCTGTCCTCAGTGCATGAGCTGGCTGTATGGAACATGGGGCTTATACAGGGACAGTTGGCTCAGCCTGAGAGGAGGGGACTGGACCTACCTGGACTGAATCTACCAGGTTGAACTCAATCCCCAGGAGAATCTTTGCTCTGGAGGAGCTGGGAATGGGGTGTGGGCTGGGGGGAAGGTAGGGGGTGGGAGGGTGAGAACAAGGGAATCCATGGCTGATATGTAAAATTAAATTAAATAAAAAAATTACTCCAATCACTCAAAAAATGTACAACCTTTTCTACTGAGGTATTAAACATACTTATATCCTTTTTTAAAAGTCAAACAAACAAAAACAAAAAACAAAAAAAAGGAAACTCCCTGGCATAGAGGCAAGATGGCCAACTATAATGCCCGTTGACACACCAGGAAAATAGGTTCAGAATTGTCAATTGATAAATTTATTAACTAAAATGGTTCTGCAATAAGATAAGACACTTGACCTTCTTTGTGCAGAACCAAAGAAGTATTACTCAAAGATCAGAACTACAGGGCCTTAAGAAAGGTAATAGATATAGAAAAACCTGTTAGCTAATGGTTCTTAGGTCCCAATACCCTTGAACCTCTGGACAGGTAGGACTCATGATTGAGTCCTGTCATTGGTACTTGTGAAGCGGGGGAGGATGTGAAGGCAATACAGACTCCATCTTAGGGCAGGGTCACCATCTTAGAGTGCCTGCTGTATTCAGTTCCAGGAAGGACTTCAGGAATGTGCTGTGACAACTCGAAGAGATACAGGGCAGTATGCTCCTGCAGACATTTTGTCTGTAGTTTATGGCCCTTGAAGATATCTAGATAATCCAGCTGAGCAGCCCAGATAATCCTGCCCAGCAACTTGTGGTTCCCTGCCCAAAAGTTCAACCCAATAGTTTCAAATGTGGTTTCATGCCAAATGCCTAGACCAATAGTTTCAAAGATCACCTTGCCCCATATCCCTTCTACCCAATCTCAAGTTGCCAAAGCATGTAATTCCCGGCTTGTGGTTCTTTTCTTGTAAAAAAACTCTCTACCCCTGGGCCTGTGGCCACCGCCACCATATTTCCCTCCATCTGCTGGGCAGTGGCCCAGGTTCGAACCTGACAATAAAAGGACCCTATGTGCTTGCATCAGAAACTGGCTCCTTGGTGGTCCCTGGGGGTTTCATGAAATGGGTACAACAGAACTACTTGAGAAGGATTGAGCTGTGATGATGGATTTTATGTGTTGAGTGGGAATCCCGAGCAGAGTCTCTCAGCAGCAGAGACATGGCATTGTAAGGGGTGACTCTGGGGTCTTGGAGTTGGTGATGCTGGTAGCAAATGGGCAAGTACAGGGTAGAACTTGTCCTCACTATAAAATGACACAAATACTGGAGTGTAAACATCCTGAGAATATAGAACTCACCAGTCACTTAGTGTTTTTTTTTTTTTTTTTTAATTTCCTAGGTTTATATTATACTTGTCATTGTGTAGGCACTCAGAAGCCATTAGCTGAATAAATAAAGACAAACCAAGGGAATGCAATGATGTGTGATAGTTGCTATGATCAAGGCAGAAATTGGTTGTATTAGAAGAGGAAGTGGTTTCTTTATGTCTGGTGGGTTTAGGTGCACCTCAGATAGTCACAGGTGAAGAAGATGAAGTGCAGAGAGGAGTCCAGGCTGGGAGGCATGAAGCAGCATGACGTGGGCTAGCTCTAACACTTTATAAGGTTACTGCACTGGGAAGAGCAGAGCCGAAGTTGGTGCTGAACTTGGAGAACGTAGCTATTCGGGTAAGTCCTTTGACTTACTGCAAGCTTTGGAATATGTGAGTAACATGAAAAGCTCCTCGCAGGCCCCTTTTCATGTGGAAATGGAGCTAGTGTAATATAAACACAAAGTCTGTGAAGAGATCTGCTTTGTTGACAGTCAAGTATTTGAGATCAGAGTCAAGTCAGTGGCTGTGGCAACAATTTATGGAAGAGGTGATGAAGGACTTGATCAAGGAAGTGATGACAGCAGGGACAGGCTGTACAGCAGGGTGGTGATGGTGTGTGTGTGTGAGAGAGAGGGAGGAAGGGAGGGAGGGAGGGAGGGAGGGAGGGAGGGAGGGAGGGAGGAGGAAGGAAAGGAGAGAGACTGAGACTGGGTCACACTGTATAGCCCTAGCTGGCCTGGAATTCACTATGTAGACGCATCCAGCTTCAAATTCACATACATCCACCTTCCTCCTTACTGAGTGCTGGAGTTAAAGGCTTGCACCACTATGCCTGGCACGTGATGGCAAAGTTCTGAGAAAATACAGGAATAAGAAAATTAAAAGCTACAAGACAAATGCAAGGAATAAGAGGGTGAAATGGTCAATGTGCTCAAAGAATGAAACCCAGATTTCCAATTAGTCCAGCAGTGGGAGAGCATGGTGAGAAATAGGAACTAAGAGGGAGGGATTCAAGGGAAGTAAAACACAAACTTCATTTTGGGCACACTGACCTTTAAGTCTAGAGAGGAGAGTGAGTAGGCTAGACTGATCCTGTGCAGGGAAGCGGTTTGGAGAGTTACTTAGGCCAAAGTACAGACTTGGAGATGATAATCTTATAGGAGAGGGCATGCTGAGGGAGCACAGGCCGCTTGAGACAGAACCATCCAGATACAACAGTCACATCAGGAAAGGCACCTACCAAAGGAGGCCAACATTGCTCAGGATAGCACAAGTGACAAAAGGATCATATCAGACTAGAACCACCCGAGGGACTGAGAAGGTACATTTCAACAGACACAAAATTATAAATTAAATCTAAGAGACAAAGTGTCACTGTAACTTTGCTGTGAGCTATTTCAACAAAGTGGTGTATCTAGCTGACAGTTCAATGGTCTCAGAACTAATCTGTCACCGATAAGTCACCAACATGACAATTACATTCCCCCTTTGGTTGTAAAGAGAGGAAAAGAAGACAATGGCAGCTAAAAAGAAAATCAGATCAGGGACAATATTGTTCGTGTGTGTGTGTGTGTGTGTGTGTGTGTGTGTGTGTATGTGTGTGTGTGTGTGTATGTGTGTGTGTGTGTGTATGTGTGTGTGTGTGTGTGTGTATGTGTGTGTGTGTGTGTGTGTGTGTGTATGTTTAAGGCTTATTTATTTTATTTATGTGTATGTGTGTTTTATTGTCTCTGTGAAGACCAGAATAGAGCAATAGATTCTTGTGGAGCCAGAAGTGTAGGTTGTAAGCCACCCAGGGTGGTTGCTGGACACTGGACTCTGCTCCTTTGCCACCAGAGCAACAAGCCCTTAACCACTGAGCCATCTCTCCAACCCTGTTTTTGCTTTGTTTGAGACAAGGTCTCCTATCTGTTTATGTGGTTAAACATTTTCTTTTAGATTTACTTATTTTATGGCTTTTTTTTTTTATGTGTACGGGTGTTTTGCTTGCATGTAGGTATGTGTACCGTACCTCCTGTCCTCAGAGGCCAGAAGAGGGTATCTCCTGGAGCTGGAGTTACAGTTGGTCGTGAGCCATCATGTGGGTTCTGGGAATCAAACCCAGGTCCTGTAAAAGAGCAACAAGTGCTCTTAACCTCTGAGCCAACACTTCGGCCTTGTTTAATCTGCTCTTTAAAGGATAGAAGTAATATGAATCTGGCACCCGCGTCCTTGCTATCAGCCTTGATTGTTGTCCACTGAGCCCTAAGTCTCCATGTGAATGCTTGATATATCTTTAGATGGTTTCCACCATTTCAACATTCTCCCTTCCCCACTTCCTCTTGGATCCCTTATCACCTTCCAGTAAACCGAACTAGACCCTTATAACTCATCCTTCACCAGTAGTTTGAAATAAATGACTACTTCCTCCTCAGCTCAAGAACACATACACAGCCTCCTTTCCAATTCCTGTTACAGGTACTAGCAGCTCTTAATAAGATTATCTGCCATCTCGTATCAGAAGGCTACCCCCCCCCCCCCCCCGCCCCTCTCTGTGTAGCTTTGTGCCTTTCCTGGAACTCACTTTGTAGACCAGGCTAGCCTTGAACTCATAGAGATCTGCCTGCTGAGTGCTGGGATTAAAGACGTGCGCCGCGGCCGCCACCACCACCACCACCACTACCGGACAGGATCTTTCTAATGAAGAATTTTGAGCCAACTATCACCCAGCCAGACACTGTGAGAGCCACCAAGCAAGATAAAGACTGAACTCGGTGAGGAGCTCCAGGCAGTGGCATTTGTTCCTGACCTGACTCCACATGCTAGAGAGGATTCCTGGGCAGTGGAAGAATGGATGTAGTCCCTGTACAAGCGTTCTTGTTACTTTTTTCCTGTAGACCCTCCTTCCCCCTTTCTGTGCATTCTTTGACTACCTAACTAACTTCCATTCATATTTTAGGGCATTAAATAATATCACATCCCTGACTTAGCCTTCTAAACCCTGCCTTCATCTCCCTAGGTGGCTGACTGTAATTACTCTATACTGTCACAGTTCTCTGTACACATTATAAATGAAGAATCTGTATAGCGATTGAAGATATCTGTCTTCCCGTGGAATTTCAGCTCCTGGAGACTAGAAACGATCCATTGTAACTTCTTGTACCTTTGCATTTAGTATATTACTGGATATGTAGGAACTGCCCCCAAACTTGTTCAACTTCAGTAGACTAGAAGGATCGCAATGCTTGAGAAAGAAGCAGGGCCCCTGCAGAGAGGTATGAGTGTTAGAATTCTGCCCTCACTCCAGCTACATGACTGCATATGTGCAATTCAGGAGTTAAGCAAAAGGTCTGGCATCTTGCATCATCAGTGTGCACTGGTGGCTGCGTTGTCATGCAATCAGCGCATGCGTGGTGTAGCTCCATAAAGGGAGAGAGCCCTTAAAAATCCGGATGTTGACCCCACCTTCTCTCTCTGCTCTGCTCCCTCGCCGCATCTTTTTCTCTGCCCTCTGCATGTGCTCTTTCTCAGGCCTGGTTCTTTTGCCCCTGCCCCTCCCCAATAAAGTTCTCTGCTACTAAGTAACCAGGTTCTGTTGTGGCTCCTGACCTTTCCACCAGTAACCAGTGCTGCCACCAACACCGTTTATCATTCTTTCAATGAGAACAGCAGGGGATGGAAAAAGACTGATGTGTTATGTGTTGTGCCCCCAGAGAGACCACCAAAGACGAGCATGCCGGAATGCAAAAGCAAGGTTTAATTCTGGATATCCAAAAGCAATACAAGCCTAGGGAGGGACTTCGTCCAATACATCCAACGCAGTGGAGGCTGGAGGAAATGCCCACCTGTCTGCAAGCTCAGTTTTTAAAGGGAAAAGTCACAAGGTTACATCATTTAGGGGTGCTAGTATGGATACAATTCTGATTGGCTCGCTTCTAGGGACTTCTAGAAATTACTTCTAAGGGAGTGGTTGCCCGCCACCATTTCTCATTGGCTGCCCTCAGGTGGGGGCATTTCTGTGATCAGTTACCCTGGAAACCAGGGAGAGGACATTCCATAGTCTGGCAGGCATTACCTCGTGACTATCTTGTGACTCTGTACTTTTATACTTCCTTGTTTCTGGAATCTGAACTGACTGGTTTCAGTAACTAATGGCCTATTCCTAAAAGGAGAAATCTTAGGCCTTAGTTTTAGGGTGAAAGCATTTTGGTCTTATTTCTAAGATGGCTCATTTTGGTCTCACAATGTATTGACTTCGAATTGCCTGAGAGGAAGGCTAGTCAAGATAAAGGCTGAAGGAAGTAATAGAAAACAAAGGGAGATTAATACTGAAAGCTTTATTTTTCTTATTATAGGTGGTCAAACAGAGAGAGTATTCAAGCGAAGGGTAGCAAAACCACACAAGATGTATTTGCTGGGAAAGTACGTACACAATTTACAGCAAAGACTAGAAGCATCTCCTCAGGGATAGTAGCCTCCCCCTTTAATCTCAGCATTTGGGAGGCAGAGGCAGGCGGATCTCTATGAGTTCGAGGCCAGCCTGGTCTACAGAGCGAGATCCAGGAAAGGCGCAAAGCTACACAGAAAAACCCTGTTTCGAAAAACCAAAAAAAAAAAAAAAAAAAAAAAAACCTCATTCATATACTTGAACTTCTTTTCTGATGCCAAGCTTTAGACACCTTTGTAGCATCTTCCCTAACGATGTGAGCAAACACTTGTGCCAGACTATGGTTGCTGCTGGGACAGCCTGCAACCTTGTCATTATGGCTGGGATTGGTTATTACAGTATCATGATGAATGGTGGCTAGGGAAACATGACTCAAGGCAAGGGTGTCGGCACTGTGAGATGAATAATTGTAAATCACCTGGAGGAAGGCTGATTTGGTGTTAGTCTTTTGCTTGCAAAGAATAACGTAGCACTTGGGGAAGAATGTACAGCACAGAATCCCATAATTGGATATCAGAATGACTATAATCTCTACAGCAGGCAAATACTTGCCGAATGTGGTAGCATAGACAGGGATGAATGTGATCCAGGCGATGAAGTAAATCAGCATGCCGAAGGTCAGGAACTTAGCTTCATTGTAATTCTCAGGAAGTTTCCTCCCTTTGAACGCAAACACCAAGCAAACGAAGGCCAGGATTGCGATGTAGCCCAGCATGGTGCCAAAGGCAAGGACGGATCCCTCCTCGCATTCCAGGATAATGACTCTCGGCAAGGAGATGTTCTCCTCCACAGCAGGTGCTGCCAAGACCAGCCAGAGAGTGCAAATGACCACCTGAATGCCCGTGCAGGTGAGGACAATGGGGACTGGCCTATAGAGGCACTTCAGGAAGGTCTTCAGCTTGGGATCGAAGCTGAACGCGAGCAAAATTTTCAGGGACTTCATCAAAATGCAGGAGACACAGAGGGTAAAGCTCACGCCAAACAGCGTCTGCCTGGCCTTGCACTCGAAGTCTTGTGGTTCTCCGATGAAAAAGCCTGTGCTGGCAAAATTAAGGGCATGGCAGATGAGCATCACGTAGCAGACCGTTAATCCCCCAGATGATTTCACCACTGGTGTGTTCAGGTTTCTTGTGAATATTATGCCAATGGCCAGAACAAAGGCGATCCCTAGTAGGGAGAGGGCGATGAGGAGGAGCGCCAAAGAGTCATCCCAGTCCAGATACTCCACTTCCTTCTCAAAGCACGTAGTGCTCCTTACCGGGGCCCAGTGGGTTTCATTGTTGCATAAAAGGCAATGATCCATATCTAGCAGGGAAAGGAGAATGGTTACATCACAAACATTTAATCTAGGTGGTTGTCCACAATACAGTATAAAAAATAAGCCTGGGGGAGGTCATATTGGTTACTTATTCAAATAAAACCTACACAGAACCCAAAGAATGTGGGAGAGGAAGGTCAAGGGAAGCTATGAGGAAGATGGGAAAGTAGAACAGAGAAAGTCAAAAGGCCAGCTGGGCCATGATTCTTCAGGAAATCTGTATCCTCTGGAGAGACACTGGTTTCTTGTGAGCTTGCTATTATTGGTGGCAGTTTAGGGATCTTGTTAAGAAGGTAGTTTTGGAATTAGACAAAGTTTAAGCCATTTCCTCCCTCTACACCTGTGATTCTTGTAATCCTGTCCAAGCTAAATGAACCGTGCAAGACTGTTTCAGAATCTCTCTCTCGAGGACAAGAACAAATAAAAATAGGGACTGGGGCTGTAGCTCAGTGGTAGAGCATGGACCTAATAAACACAAAGCCCAAGGTTTGATATCCAGAATGGAATAGAAAGAAACACATGAAACAAAGGACAAAGCTAAGATTAATATTCAGCCTAAGGGAAATAATTCAGAGGCGTCACTGGCAGTGGGCGATGCCTGCCGTTACCTGTCTGGTTGCTATAGTGATTCTCCGGACAGCTCACACAGTCATAGCAGCACATATGTTGGCTTCCTGTGGCTTTCTTCATTTGACCAGGACTGCATTCCTTGGAGCATTTTGATAGAATTTGCTACAGTAAAAGAAAAAAAAAAAAAAACAATCCACCAAATAATTAAAAAAGAGGTTTATCCTAGCCATTCCTCACTTAAATATTTGCTAAGTAGCATTTTTTGGTCTTTTTCATAGCATTCCCATCTTAAGGAACAGGAACAAGTGTAAAATATATGAGATATTTTGGATGAAAAAAACTACTTTATGGATCTTTTATAACTTTTTCCCCCTACTAGGTCTTTGGCACAGAACTCACTATGTGGACCAGGATGGCCTTGCACTCACATTCACCTGCCTCTGCCTCCAGAGTCCTGGGATTTAAAGGCATTCATTATAGCTGGAGCTTTCCTGTGTCCACCCGGCTCTTGTAGCCGCTCAGACCCAAGTAAACACACAGAGACTTATATTACTTATAAACTGTAGGGCCGTGAAGGGCTTCTTGCTATCTAGTTCTTATATCTTAAATTAACCCATTTCTATTAATCTACAAGTTGCCACGTGGCTTGTGGCTTACTGGTACTTTTACATCTTGCTTCTTCTGTGTCTGGCTGGCGACTCCTGACTCAGCCTTCCTCTTCCCAGCATTTTCCTCTCTCTTTGTCCCACCTATTCTTCCTGCCTGGCTACTGGCCAATCAGCACTTTATTTATTAGCCAATCAGAGTAATGCACATTAACAGCATACAAAGTGATATCCACAGCAATTCACGACTAAGTCTAGTGACACTTATGGCTTCTATAAGCAAATCACGGAAAATGGCTCTTTCAGAGAACTCCCAGCAGAGGGGAAAAACACATATTTGTAAAGCTGAAAAAGGAGATGAAGATCTGGGAATTTCCGATTTTATACTGAAGGAAGAATTCTGCAAGAAAAATAGGACTTCTGTATTTTTTAACAAGATTTTAAAATTTATGTTCATGAATCTCCCCTTTCTTCTTTGTATGTGTGTGTGTGTGTATGTGTGTGTGTGTGTGTGTGTGTGTGTCTATGTGTCTGTGTGTACCAGAAGAGGGTGTTGCATCTCTTGGAGCTGGCATTACAGGTAGTTGTGAGTCACTGATATGGGTTCTGGGAACCAAACTCTAGTCCTCTTGAAAAGCCGCCAAGTGCTCATAACCACTGAGTTGTCTCTCCAGCCCCTAGATTTTTATAATTTTAGAAAAAAGTCCTAATCATGGCATACAACGAGCACATCCTGTATACCTTTGAAAAACAAAGCAGGGGAAAATTTGGAGTTTAAAACTGTTAGAATGTTAGTTAAAAAAAAAAAAAACAAACCCAAAATATGTAAATAATGCTTTAAAAATATTTTATTTTATTTTTGATAGCATTCAGTGTGGTATTTCAATATATCATATGTGCAGTGTGTATCGGCCAAATCCATCTGCCTTTGCTCGTCTGCTTCCTACCTTTGTCAACTTTCAGCAATAACTACTCTACCCTCTGCATGGCTATACAAGCTTTCAAATATGATACAGAATACCTGGTTCTTGCCTCTCTGTGTCTGGCTTATTCCTCTTAGCATAATGTTTAAAGTTCCCATTTTGTTACAAATGGCAAGATTTCATTCTTCTCTATGGCTGATAATCTGTTGTGTATATACACCGCATTTTCTTGCAGCTAATATTGAAATCGTCACGAAAATTTAGGTTACAATTCTGCCTTCCTTCCCAGGAACATATAGCACGTTTTCTCCCTCCACATAAAGAGATAGTAAATGCATTTTAGAGTCTGATATGGATAACTTTGGAATAAAAACAGATATAAGATTATTTGATGTTTTGCACAGTGAGAAGTGATACTCCAACTAGTCTGTGTGTTGACAAGCAGGTCTTGAAATCTGACCAAATGACCGCTGATATTGTTGGTTTCCGCAATAGGCTAGATGTGTATGAACGTCTCCCCCCCCACCCCCCCCACCCCCGGAAAGAAGACTTGTCCTTTGCTGGTCAGCCCTTCCCCTAGTTATTAGGCCCTCACTGTTGTAGTAAAGCTTCACGCTGCCCCTCAAGGCACATCCCTCAGTCTCACTGATTCTTCCATACGGGAAATGGAGATACATCTTGTAACAACTGAGAAACAGTGCTTCTCACAAAAACAGTAGAGACTCTCCTCTTGATTCAGTGAGAAAGTGAGGCAGCACATGGTTTAAAAAGCCCCCGGGAGAGCTATAGGGCTTAGCATAAGGTAGGGCTCCTCGGATGGTGCTGGATGATGTCTGCAATATCAGAGATGGGGAGACTTTGAGAGCACAAGGAACGACTGCATTTCTGTCTTCCAGGGAAGAGAGACATCTTTACTAATGCATCTGTCAGGAGAAATGGACTTGAAGAAAATGGCTTCTAACACGATTGCATTCATTCTTCTGTGCACTAAATATTTGCTGGGTGACCATTAGTGTGCCGGGCATGATTCTAATTGGAGCCATAGCAAAAGATGAAACAGAATCCTTCCTCTCGAAGGTCTTCAGTTCTAACTGACAAAGCTGACCATAAACACAATAAAAATAAGCAAAATAGACAAAATGAGAGATGTTGACAAGTGGGGAGAAAAAAGAAAAAAACAAAGACAGGGAGTAAATAGAAGTAGAGAGCTTGCCAATATCATGTTTCCTCTCTCCTGGCCACTCTTCCTCTCTTTCCTTTTTTTTTTTTTTAAACCTCTCCCCTCTTTTTTCTTCCTCCTTTCTTTCTCTCTCCCTTCCTTCTGGGGATCTAACACAGTGCTAAACACGTGCTTGACAGCTAACTTATATCACGTTATAAGCTTAGATTTTTTTTTTTTTAAGGCAGGCTCTCACTGTGTTAACCTAGGCTCATGATTCCCCTGTCTCAGCTTCTCAAGTTGCTAGGATCGCAGGCACTCACCACCATGCCTGATTCAGGTGTGACAGCTGAAAATAGAATGCAGCAGGTGTAGGGTCCTTCCATCAAGAGAGAGAGAGAGGGAGAACTGTGGAGTTGCAGGGGAATGAAAATCAAGGGGAAGAGAGAAGGAGAGGAGGTGTTGGGGACAGGGAAATGCTAGATAGAGGCAGGAGAGGGAACATACACACACACACACATACACACACACACACACACACACACACACACACACACACACACACACACCAAAACAACTCTGGCTTTTACCTGTAAAAAAATACGATGCTCTAGAAGAGTTTTGAGCAAACCATTGCATTTTCCAAGGTGATGTCTTAAGAACAGACTGAAGGGGTATGTGTGTGGGTGGAACGGTCACAAAGCTTAGCACTCTGACCTGGGTGAGCAGTGACTGGACCTCACAGTGGCGTGTCAGTGGATAACCTGGGGCCGGGGGGAAGGGGAGGGGGGGGGCGGGAATGGTAGTCAGACTTCAGACTCATTTTGCAAGTTAAACTTTCAGTGAGTCTGTGGCGTGACAAGTGTGTTGTGCGACAGACCAGGGACAAGCGTCCCACCAGGGTGTCTCGTGGGCAACTGACAAAGGATGGTTGCCGTGTTCTGAGTTGTAGGAAAGAATATCAAGAGCTTTGTTTTGGAGACAGTCGGTGAGGACAACCATCATCAGATAGATATCCATGTAGAGATGCCGGTGAGGCAGTTATTTGAGTTAAAAGATAAAAATCAAGAAGCCACCAGCCTCCTACAGAATGACATTATTTAAAGACAGGAGCCCGATAAGGTCCCTAAACAGACAACAAAGAGCAGGCCTGAGCCTGGGCACGCCGGTGTTTAGAGGTATTGGAAAGATAAGGACCCAACAAAGGAGACAGAAACGGTGGTTAGAGACACTGGGAATTCAAAGGAGCGTGGAGTCTAGGAAGCAAGGAGGGCCATGGTATGGAGGAAAGAATATACGACTGCTAAATGAATTAGGATGATATTTGGATTTAGTGTAAGGGAGCCAGACAAACAATTCTGATAGATTCAAAGAGGATGGAAGGAGAGGAATTGCGGCCAGCCAGGTATTTAATGTTTTCAAGGAGTTTTGCTGTCAAGAGAAATAGAGGCTTGGGTACCACAAGGAGGAAGAGGCAGGAAATCAATGCAGCTGCGGCCTTCTGAATATGAGAGAAATAAAGCAGATTTGTATCAGCCTGTGGACAGCGCAGAAGAGAGCATCACAGAGGATGCAGGAGAATATGAAGCTGGCAGAGCCAGTCCTTAAACAAGTGAAAGGGTTGGAGCCCAGAGGTCAAGCGGAGGTGATGCCTTTGGGCACGAGCGCAGCAGTCCATCCGCAGGGCCAGGTGGGATCTAGGAGCACAGGCACAGACATGCGCAGTTCTTCTTCCCATTGCTTCAGTGTTTATAGAACAGAGAGCAGGATCCACTGGAGGTGATGGAGTGAGGTCAGAGGAGAGTATAAAATGGCCAGCTAGCAAGAAAAGAGACTTAATGCTGCCGGGGAATAGTGGGGTTGATTGCCCAGCCACACAAGGTCCACTGGACACTGGGGCTCATATATTTAATATCAATGAACAAGGTTTGTATTCCCACCTCTTCTGCCCCAAATTCTTCTACTTAGGGAGCACACACAGAGCTAAATCATAGTGAGAGGCATTTTGCCAATACTGAGAAATGAGAACACCGAAGAGAGAGGAATGAGAGAATGGAGAGTATGTATGAGTGTTATGCTAGTTGGCCATGGAATTTAGGGAGGGAAGGTGCCCAGTGAACCTTGGGATGATCGTTGGAGGTCCTGCTGGAGATCAGGACTTCGCAGGTGTGTGGTGGTATTCTAATTGTACTGAAATGTGATTTTAATTGTATGTTAATAAATAAAGTTGCCCGGGGGTCAGAGCTATTAGAGCCATAGACAGAGTGTGGCGGTGGTGGCACACGCCTTTAATCCCATAGATCTCTGTGTGTTCAGGGATACAGCCAGCATTGGAGACATATGCCTTTAAGACCTAGGGAGCTGTACATACAGACAGTGACAAGGCAGTCACGTGTTTGGGTTTACAACCAATGAGAAGGCAGAATGACTGGAAAATCGACTTACACACAGGAAATAGCTCTCTTTCGGGAAGCTGGGACAGCAGAAGGAAGGGTGAGATTTTAGCTCTGAGTTCTGACCTCTTGGCTTTCTCTTTTACATTGTTTCTGTGTTTCTTATTTAATAAGATGGTTGGTTACATCTACACAGGTGAGATACTAGTTGACTTGAATTCAGCAGAGCAGCCTACGCCAAAATCACCTTAAGTTTCCTGAACTCTCGCTTTGATTCTTGGTTTGTGGTGATGAAGACGTCATGCTGCAGGTCGTATTCTGCCATCTTTGTGATAGTCATGAGGCCATTGATCTCCTTCCAGAGCACCACGTCATAACCAGTGTTTAAATCCCCATGGGCATCGAAGTGAAATGAGTTCCTTCCGTCGGTGAATGTCACATTTTTCAGCACGTCAAGTAGCTGTGAAAGGTAAACACATGAGTGAACAGGGCAGTTTCGGTACATCCTTTATTTATCCCAGTGAGGACACTGCATCCTCAGGAATATTACTTAAACTGAAAAGAAAGAAAAAAAAAAAAAGAAGAAGAAGATTCTCAATCACTGTTTGGGCATGCTTAAATATATAGAACTGTTTAAGAAAGAGTGTCCCCCAGGTTCTCCCAGGTTCTAGATTGGATCTCTGCAGAAGTTTTTCCCATGTGAAATTATAAAAGCATGTTAGTTTTTTAGGGATGATAGCTTTTCTAGCCTCTGAAACTGGAATCTGAGCACCTGCATGCGTCCATGTAGCAGACTTTCGGGATGGGTTCTGTGGAGCAGGTGGGGGCTTTTGGCTCCTTCTATCATGGGCTCGTGCAATAGTGATGGTAAAATACTCCTTGTCATCCTTCCTCTGAGGCTTCTTAAGTCTGTCTCAGCGATGAGCACACAATCAACTGACCTCTGAATTCTATTTCTAACTGAAGTTACAAAGTGATTTCTTTTCCTTCTGGAAGAAAGAAATGTAACTGAGAAATGACCCGCCTTGCTGTCCAGTTGGTGTGGTGAGAACTGGCATGTGAGGGGGCTGGAGCAAGAAGTGCTTTGCTGGCCAAGGCAGCCACACTGAGCTTGGGCTGTCCGGAAAGAACACTGGAGTTGAAACTAGGAGAGTGTAGTCCACTGTTTACTTGATGAGTAAGCACAGTTGGTGCCCTCTCTCAATGCATTCATCATGGTCCACTGGTTGCCTAAGTCCAAGGTTCTATGTGGCTTTGGTGGGTTAAAAATATATGGGATGAGGCAGACATTATTCTATCTGAATAGAATTATTCTTCTCCATCTATTTTTGACTAATTTTAAATGTTTTATTTTTTTGTCACTAGATTAAAAAAAAAGCAACTTACACTTTTAGATAAATGTATTATCTATTATAGTCACGTAATGACCAAATATATTGCCTCAGCAAAATCTCAAAGTGTATGTTGATTTTATTACTTGTCCCCATGGGTTTATTATTTCATTTAGTGAATGTAAATTAATTGCTTTAAAGAGGCAGAATGCATCAGAGCTATCATGATGGAATTAACAACAGAAATGCCATCTTATTCTCTGGCTATGGGTGTGATTCAAAGGGTAGAGTGTTCTCATAGCATGTATGATGTCCTGGGTTCAATCTTCAGTGCCATGTAGACTGGGCATGGTGGCACACAGCTGGCATCCCAGCACTTAGATTTTGTGTGTGTGGGGGTGGGAGTTCAAGGCCAACCTGGACTGCATGAGACCTGGCTTCAAAAAACAAACAAACAAACAAACAAACAAACAAACAAACACTTTTTTAAAAATTCTAACATTGACCAGAATTAAAACAAAGCAAAGCAAAGCAAAGCAAAACAAAACAAAACAAAACAAAAAAACCCTGGAGGGACTGAAACTAAATGAATAAATCAGCGCTTCAATGATAAAGAGCTTTGCTTTAATAAACAAAATAGCTTCCATGTTCCCCCCTTCTGCCTATGCACTGCTTTAAATTGTGCTCCTTTCTCAAGCAAGCAGTGCCCCCACATCAGCCTCAGCCACTGACTTAGGAAGCAGATCTCTTTTTCAGTCTCGTGTTTAAACTGTAATTTCCACCTGCTTCCCCCTCCCCGAATCTAGTTATAGTTTATATGAAGATCTGATCCAGATACGTTCTATAAATAACAATAGCTTTGCATAATAGCCATGCACAGTCTATGCTTGCTCTAAGAGGGCAGAAGAAAATAACAGTGAAACCCTTACTTAGGAAAGATGTCAGAACATCGGCTTTGGAGTAAGGTAAACTTTGAACAGAACTTCTAAATTATGAAGTGCTATTTTCCATCAATTACCACCCCTCCCCCATGGGGACTAAACTCGGAGTCCACACCACAAAAGTTAGAGACTGAGAATGGCATTTCTATTATAGGATTCACTTCTGTATGTTGATATTCTGTTTTTAAGACTACGGGCCGGGGCCCACGCTAGTTAACATTATGTGTTTATCTTGGGCTCCATTTCCCCAAGCACCCGATGCCTGCTCCATCTCTCTACATAAGCTTGTTTGTGGGAAGAGGTATCCATGTGACCAAATTAGAGTGCAGCAGGAAGAGTAGACTCACGTGTTTGTCCTAGTGCCCAGACCATATCTGTTTCTTTAGTCAAATTTTCTGTGGCATAACAAAACACCCAGCAAACCAAGACTGACAGTTCCACTCCCAGCCCTGGGAGTGGCCATGGCAAATACTTTAACTCTGACTTCTTCTCACTCCCTGACCTCTACGACTCGGCTCCAAGTATACCTCCTCCACTCTCTTAGGATAGAGCATAAAACATAAGTTCTGTGGCCCTCCCCAGAAACTGTAGAAATAAAAAGTGATCCATCTCCAGCTCAAAATCCCAGAAGCACAGACTTAAAATCAGTAGCTACTATTACCCTTACAACTGAAGGTCACTCTCAAGCCTCCCCCAATGTCCAGACTGATATGAAGCCACCATTGTGTCTTCTAAGGTCTTGAAATTCAGCATCTCCACAATAGAAGGTCTATATTTTTCCCCACCAGACCTCCACATTTCTCTGTGTTTCCATTTTTAACACACAGCATTAGCCCTGATTGGGAATCATTTGTGACATCTTTGTTGCATTTTTTTTTTTAAACATCTGATCTATTCTAAATGTTCCTCATTCATTTTCTCTAATGTTCATATCGGTCAAAATGCTGTCTTTACAGCTGGAAATAGGTCATCACTCTGCTGCCTAAAAAGTTTTTAATTGGTCCCCATTTTGCTCTCTACTGTCCAAACTCTAGACATCTTTCACAGATTCTCTATATCAGCAAGTGGAGCATCACCTGGTATGCTGTTAAAAAGACAGGTTTTCTGGTTCTGAGGCAATTCAATTGCACATCAAATTTTGAGATGTCCTTTCCAGCCAAGTCTTTTGACAAAGTGCCCCACACGAATCCCTGGTCTCATTTGTTTCCAGCTTCCCTTCAAGACTCCAGTCCTGTGATGTTGTCCGGGCTTCAGAGAATGTTAAGTTGCTAACGCTGAACTTGCTGCCTCGGTTATTTGCTGTGCTGCCATGTTTGGTGTTTGTATGAAATGCCGAAATATGCCCTCCTGCGTAGCATGCAGCTTGGCAATCATCTGATCATATACCACATTGACTGCTGTAGGAGGGGATTCTGTTTTCCTCCCCAGGGTACCTGCAGTGCACAACACAGTGCCTGGAACACTGAGGCAGCTAACAAATACGTCCTAAGTAAACATGTGAGGTGTGGCTGTTAACATTTTCTCATCTCAGATGTGTCTCTCTTTACTTTATATAGGACGGGATGGAAGAAGGAGCCAAAACCGAACCATTAGCTACAACATGAAGAAGTTTTCCTTGCGTACACCTGAAGAACGTTAAAAATCTGTGGAAGTAAAATAAGCGTGACTGTGTGCTGTCCCTGAACACTGCTCTCACCAAACACAGCCAAAGCAGTGTCCTAACACCACTGGAATCGAAATTTAGTTGGATCTAAGACCACTCATGAAGTATATTACTATTAGGGCATTTTGCTATTGGGTTAAGCAATTAGGAATGCATCCTTGATCAGGAATCCCAAATGTTAATGTTTGTTTTAAAATTCAATGTCTTATAAAGATTTTCTATGTAAAAAGACCATTGATTGGAGGACTTGTCACCCAAACCTGGCACTGATTATTGTGTGACTCACTTGCATCATGATCAAAGGAACGCCTCACTCTGTCCCCTTTTTAATCTGTTTCTAAATTAACTGGTTTTCAGAGGCATGGGAAGCGACCTCAGGCTCCTAGTGTTTAAATAAAACATTAAGATTCTATTTTCTCAAGTTTTTTCAAAATATTTGAGATATATTTCTGATATAAAATACTTTTCAGATCTTTGGTAGATAAATAAATAGCTCTGTCTGTTTCTGTTTCTTTTCACTTATAAAATTCCTCCTATTATTTTATCTTGTATCCTGTAGGTTCAAGGACTAGTCTCCATTTCTCTTCCAGTCTCTCTTTTCTAAAATTCAGCTCAGTCATTTCAGTATAATAGTCTGCTTTTTAAAACCAAAAAAGTGCTTTTCTGCAGTACCTTAGGTGAAAAGTATTGAAATGATAGAGAATGCCATATGGAATGTAGAGGTCTAAAGGAAAGGGGTCTAAACAAAGGTAATTTAAAGTCCCCCCCAATCCCTCATTAGAGTTTTATAGTACTAAGGAAGTGCTTTCGAGTAGATGTTTAAAAGTTATTAGAAATATGTGTATCCTATGTAGAAGTATTTTACTTTCAATGAAGAACCTAATCACTAATCATTTACATCTTTATTAGAGTTTAGGCTTTCTATTTATAAAGCAAAAAGTACCTGAAAATGAGCCATACGTGTCCCACAATGTGTATAATGATTATGCATCTATTAAAAATAAAAGTAAGCACAATTTAAAAATGAGCAATTTTAAATATGTGGTTCCAGGGCTGAGTCTGCAGCTCAGAGGGAGGATGCTCCCTGAACCCTAGAGCAAAACAAAACAAAGATGACAGCAGCAATAACAACAAAGTAAGAACAAACAAACACACATGAAAACAATTTATCTGAATGAGTAAGCAGGTCACTGCAGGCATCGGTGCTGATGTTATTGGTGCTGATGTTGCTAGGATGGAGCGCCTGGCAGCACAAGCTTAGCTTGCACAAGGCCATTGTTTCAATTCTAAGCAATAGCAATAAAAGTGATGACGACAAAAATACAAATAACATTCTAGAAGGCGCTTATACCATCCACACTGTCTTATTCTACTCTACCCTCTGTTCACTTCTAACTCTAAAGGCCATATATGTTGTAACATGATAGTCTCAAGACCTTGAAGTCTGCCTTTGAATTCATATGATTCATAAGTTTGATTCTCACAAGTAAAATATTGTTATTAAAAGAAGCACTGTCTCTTACGTGCTTTGCTCAAGGTCATTCATGAAAGTGATTTTTTTTTCACTAACTAAAGCCATATTAAACTTCAAGTCTTTCCAAAGCAATCCAAGAAAGGAAAACATTGCTGTATGCAATATCATAAACGTAACAACATTCCCTTGAAGGAGACTCGAGGGGGCTGAAGAGATGGCTCAGTGGTTAGGAACTCTGGCTGCTCTTTTAACTGACTCAGGTCCTAGTCTCAGCACCCACATGGTGACTCACAACTATGTTTAACTCCAATTCCAGGGATTCAACACTCTCTTCTGGCTTCAGCAGGCATTGCTTGCACACAGTACACATACATACATGCAGGCAAAACACTCATACACGTAAAACAAAAACACAAATCTTAAAACACACACACACACACACACACACACACACACACACACACACACACACACACACACACACACACACCCTACAGACAGCATCCTACTTATGAGAGTAAGAACATTTACTGGAGCAGTGGTTCTCACCTTTCCTAATGCTGCGACCGTTTAATGTAGTTCCTTATGTCGTGATTCACAACCATAAAATTATTTTCACTACTACTTTGTAAGTGTGATTTTGCTACTGTTATGAATCATAATGCAAATATCTGTGTTTTCTGATGGTCTTAGGTAACCCCTGTGAAAGGGTGGTTGGATCCCCCGCCCCTGCAAACAGGTCACACCCCACAGGTTGAGAACTACTGGACTAAAGGATAGGATTATAATGTACCTGCCTTACAATTACAGGGGATGTAAGAAGACCAGGATTGAAGTCATGTTTATTTATGATGTTTTTTGTCTATAGTTTCCTCACATACATGAGGAGTATCCCTAATCCAAAATGCCGCAAATCTGAGTTTTTGAGCACCAACTTGATAGTACAAGTGAAAAATTCTACACTTGACATCACTGGCACAATGTAGCTACACTAAAAATACTGTATAAGACCACCTTTAAGTTATATGAACAAGACAAATATAAGCAAAGATTAATTTTACTTATAGACTTTGTCCTATACCTAAGATATCAAATCTGAAACATTTCATATCAGATGAAATGGGAAACACTGTCGTATTTAACGATTGCGAAAACAATCTTTCAATTTGTGCAGTCTAATTTTTTTTTTTTGAGACAGGGTTTCTCTGTGTAGCTTTGCGCCTTTCCTGGAACTCACTTTGGAGGCCAGGATGGCCTCGAACTCACAGAGATCCGCATGCCTCTGCTTCCCGAGTGCTGGGATTAAAGTTGTGCGCCACCACCGCCCGGCTGCAGTCTAATTCTTATGGGTAAAAATAATTAAACAACATAATGCATATCAAGTATTGAAAATAATCCATAAGTCTGAGGAGGAATGCGGGGCATTTACCCACCAACCCCATAGCTCCCTAGAGTTTTCTTGAGTGCTAGCAGCAGGAAATATTAGATAGAAGGATTTATAGTGGAGATAAACAGATAGAAAATAAAGGATAGCCTCGAGAGAGCCTGAAACCTATTCCAAGAGCCCTGACTGTCTCTGCCCCAGGGTATTTATAGAGACACCAAGGGGTGGAGCAAAAGGCCTCCTCCCCCCAGCACAGCCAAGTGCAGACCATCTCAGACACCTGCACTCAGGCCCGTGGTCCTAATCATCCTCTCTATGTGGACCTGCTGGGTAAAGCCATGAGGAACCTGAAAACGGGCTCCTACAGAGGAAGACAGCACTACTAACAGAATCTCCTCAGAAAATAAAGCAGAACTTTGGGGCTCAGGGAAAGAAATGAGGATAAAATATAGCTATCTTCAAGAATAAAGAGTTATATTAACAATATAGGTTACAAAAATGACAGTTTTCACTTGTAGAAGGGATAAGGTTAAGAGTAAGTACTGTAGACCTTTGTAAAATAAATCAAGAAGGAAAATGATAGTAGGTGAATGAGCTTGGATATGTGAACTAGTACCTCCCATGGTTGAAAGGCGTTAGGTTTCTGACAGTCTCGGGCTTGGCATAGATCCCGCACGGCATGGCCAAGGGCAAACACTGCAAGCTGAATGCTGTGGATGAGCCCAGGCTCAGTGTAATGCCAGAGAAAGTCATTTCTCATGAAGAAGTGGTTGTCAACTGTCTTGGTAGTGTCATGGGTCAAAGTTGCATGAGAATAGTTGGAAATGCATTGACTCAAATCACCATCTTTGATGTGTTTACAGGCAGAAAAAAGCATGGCAAATTCTTGTAGGGGTTTGTTATTGTTATTGGGATACATATGCAGAGTTTGAAGAAAAGAATGGAAAGAAGACATGTTTCCTCTTCTGAAGGTGAACCCCACCACTTTGCCAAGCTTTTTAACATTAGGAATGGTGATAATCTTGGTAGCAGTTGACCAATTATCGCTAGCAATCCAGAGCTTATTTATTTTCCTTTCAATGGCTTTAGTGAAGAGATTAAAAACATGGAATTTCCTCAGAAACACCACGATGACATTAACCCGGGCTTCGGCAATGATTTTCTCAAGTGTCTGATTGATTCTGACTTCGATAGTATTATCTGAGAGGAAGGCTGGTAGAACCTCTTTGAAGGCAATGCACACGTTGTTGGCAGCAGTCTGAATTGCAAACGTGTTCAAAGCTAGTCTTCCATAGTCATCATCTGTTGTGATGACACCGATCCAGTTCCATCCCGATTGTTGAATCAGGTGGGCCATTGCTTTAGTTTGGTAGAAGTCACTGGGCACAGTCCGTAAAAATGAAGGAAAGCGGATTTTGTCACTCAGGATTTCTGCCGTGGATTCATAACTCACCTGGAAGCAGACAGAATCTTTGAGTTATGGTTATAGGGCACAGGAACCGGTTATGGAAAGATCATTGTCCTTTGATTTCTATTGCCTCTTCTAAATTCTCTTGCTATAAAAAGATCAACTCATTTTAGTACCCAAGGATGTTTAGTTAGTTACATTGCATTCTTTGAACCTGGCTGATGTTACTATGTAAACAGAGCAGGTGAAGCCCTCAGAGATATGTGTCTTTTCTAAATCAAGATAAAAACTGTCAGAAATTAGTTCTTGTCTATTACAAAAACTGCCCCTTACCCAATTCCCAGGTTTCTCCAATCTTTTCCTAAAAACAAATGTAATAAAAAAAATCAATGTATGGAAGGAAGTAGACCAAAAATGTACCTGTGGCATGAGCTGTAAGTTCAGCATCCTTGAGACAGCCATGGATATTTCAGAGTAGCCAGCCCCTATGACAGCTTTCACCCTTGGCATGTAGCTGGAATAGTCGCACTGAAAGGTCACCGTTTCTCTGGAGCAGTTGGATTTAGAGAGGAACCTCAGAGTTGCAGCCACGGCTGCTGTGACTTCGGTACAAGAGTCATAAATTTCATACCCCAGTTTGACTCCGGACAACAGTGTCGAGTTATTGATCACCTCAATGCTGTGTATCATAGCCAGAGCTTGAAGAAATGCTGATATTTCAAAGCTGTGGAGAAACAAGCATTTTCTGCAACAAAACGTGACTAATCTATTGATGTGGGGATAGCTCACCTCACCCACACCTCTGCCATTTGACGGATAATTTTTGGATGAGTCCAGGTGATTTCATGAAAAATATGAACATTATTTGAAAACAACCTTTCCCTTCTCCTCCCCTCTGATAATAATTTTAATAGAATACCTTCTATTTATTTGTTGACAATTTTATAAATGTAAACAATGTATCTTTGAAAGGTACATTTTTAGTTAAATATAACTGTATCATTCTCCCTCCAGTGCCTTCTAGCTGCTACTGTTCACTCAACCCATGTCCTCCAACTCTGTCTAGCCAGTGGCCTCTTTTTCTTTGATTATTATCGTTACATACATATGTGTGCATGTACAAATATATATATATATATAGTTATGGTATATATATAAAATATAGCTATCTTCAAGAATAAAGAGTTACATTAGCAATATAGGTTACAAAAATGACAGTTTTCACTTGTAGAAGGGATAAGGTTAAGAGTAAGTACTGTGGACCTTTGTAAAATAAATCAAGAAGGAAAATGATAGTAGGTGAATGAGCTTGGATATGTGAATTAGTACCTCCCATGGTTGAAAGGCATGTATATATATATCTCCTGCTGAATTCACTTTTGTTGTTTGTGTGTATATGGTTCCAAGGCTGATCACTCTGAATGGGATAACCAATAAGGAGACTCATTCCTGGGGGAGGCTGCTTCTCTTTCTCCCAGCAGCCATTAGTTGCCTGTGGTGCTTTGAACAAAGTACCTTGATCATAGCCACTTCCAACTCCTTCCTCCCACTCCCCCACGTTTCATAAGTAGAGTCTACAGCACAGCGCTTAGCCTTTTCTTGACGAATCTTGGGATTGTGTTGAACAATTGAATGTTCTGTGATAGCTGGTGTGCAGAGTTTTGCTCCCTTTGGCAGTTTCATGTCAGCATGTTACTGCTGTCAATGCATATGCTTCTTAGACTTAAATCCTATCTTTCAGTTTTCTGGTTTTAATCTGTTGTGGTTGGAAATCAGATAAATGAGTATTTTATAAATTCAAATTTTTATTTTTAAAAATAATTTCTTTTGTTGAGATTATAATATAATTATATCATTTCCTCCTTCTCTTTCCTTGATCCAAACCCTCCCATATGCAGCATCTCCCTGTTCTCTTTCAAATATGTGGTCTCTTTTTCACTAATTGTTGTTATATACATATATGTCCAAACACATAAATGAGACTTTTAAGAATTACTGGATAATGCCCAGTCCTTGTTCAGAGAATGCTGACTAGTGTAGATCAGAGACACAGCTGTTTCAGAGAACATTTCTTGCATGCATCTTGCTTTGGGATTATTTTAGGGACCTCAGTAATTTAATCCTAACCCACTGTTATTTCATTCGCTACTGTACATAAACATTACAAGTATGACCTCATATAAAATAAAAGATCAGTGAATGCTTTTTAAGTGGATAAAGGAGAACTTCAGAGTTTTGATTCTAAAGTTTCCTTGGAGCTCATTAAGTTAGGATTACTTAAAAATTACTATTTGTCATTGTGGGATGACCGAAAATAAAATGTAGAAAATCATTAGAATATTTATTGAAAATGTGAGAAAAGACTAGTAGATTACCCCATAATTAAACCATATCGTATTTTCATAGTCCCTTACATGTAAACTCAATGACTTTGGTGGCCCCAGTGCTCAGAACAGGGGCCAGGTGATGCCAGCCTCTGGCTTGGTGTTAGGAAAACACATTTCTCTTGAGGTGTGACAATAAATCAACTATTTAATTTATTTGTGATTTTTTTCTTCCTGGAAGAAGTTTGTTAGAGCAAATGTTAACATTTAGATTTATCATTGGTTATTGGCTTAAAATTATGGGCTTCAATTTTTGGGGTGCCAATTTTATGCACTGAAAATCTTCACTTATTATTTTGTGCCATTTCAGCACTATTTGATGAGGAAACAAATAAGCAGGAGATTGGATGTGATGATACATGTTTCAAATCCCAGCACTCTGGGGGTCAAGGCCAAAGGGAGCAACAGCCGAGGCTAGCCTGAGAGATATAAGGAGACCTGTCTCAGAGCAAAAACAAAACAAAACAGAAAAGTGGAACAAAAGAGAAGTTTAAGATTACATCAGGTTGTAATCAGAATTTTAAGAGGCACAGGGAAGCTTGAGGGCCACATTGTCACACCAGCTGAAGCTGATGCTGCCTGTGTCCCTAAAGGTTACCTCGTCTCGTTTTTTACAGCTGGGAACTGCAAGTCAGTTTCTCAAAAACTATGCCCTAAAACTGAAATTTAACTAAAACATCTTGTTTTCCTTAAAAAGAAAAAAAATCCACCTGTAACACCGTTCCCCCAGTTTTATTTTTGCACATGACAGTGTGACAAGAATTATTCTGCATGATGAAATTTGTTCACTAAAAGGGACATGGAGCATTCTGATGCGAGGACGGTCCTAATTTATTAGCAAAGGATGAGATTATTCTAGAGTGAAAGGAATATAGCACTGAAGAAATGTGAGCGTGAAAAACTCAAACGTGGACCTTTAAATAAGGCATAAAACAAGAAACCTATGCTTATAATAATGATGTACATGCTGCAGGTGACAGAAATATAAGCATGGCATGCTTGCTGTTGTGCAGGACAGGTTACAGTGTCCTTCCAAGTGACTTCAGAGATTTTTTAAAAAGCATAGTTAAAAAAAATATATCACTGTAAAGCATTCTCTACCCCTGTGTTTGGAAGTTGATTACACATATAGGGCTGATGAATCTATTGTAAAGGACCACAAAACTAACTAGATACAACTTCAAAATAAACTCATGTCCTATTGTTTAAAATGTTACCACAAGCAAACTATCTGCACATCTTAGTCTTACAGCACAATCTTGAATTCTAATACCCCCCCCACCCCACCCCCGCCCCTCTCTCTCAGTTTTACTCACCCAACACATTTCTGGATTTGTGGTCTCCTGGGATGGTCGTCTGAGGACAACATTTTTTCATGAATGGCAAACAAACCTCCAATCATGATATGCCCAGGAGAAGCAATAGCCACAAAGTCATCTGGGCTGTGACAAGACTGGGAGGTAGCAAGAATAATCAGGAAGCAGGTAATTACTATAATTAATAGTGCCATGCTTCTGTCTTATTTGCTCAGCTCATGAGAATTATTAGGAACCACTCAGTTCACAGATGCTGATGACAAGAACTCCATTTCCCCTAAACGCCTTGGAAGTATAGGACAATGACAAGGGCCAGAAGTGCTCAGTATTCAGATTCTTGACGTCAGTGAAAACAGTTTTCTCACTAACAAGAGCATGCCAGATTCTAACAGTCTTTGGTGCTGAGCCACACGACAGTGGACATGTGAGAGTTACAGACACCTGATAGAATTATAAACACAGGAGTGTGCTGATAGAATGTGAAAACAGATCTTTGGGACATTGTATTCTTTTACTCCAGAGGAATATCAAAGGCTTTGCATCCTGTTGGCTTTTCTTTTGAAACAGGTTTAGGATCTTTTGCAAGAAGCAGAAAAGAGAAAGTCTTTCTTATAAAATGTTCTATGTCTTCTAAACATGCTGCTTTCAATGCAAAAAAAAAAATTAAGTGTAATTGATCAGCTATTTAGAAAAAAAAAATCCTGTTTTTATTTCTCCTAGAAATCTCAACTTGAAAAAGGAAATTCAGTTGATTTGGGCTTTCATTATTTCCGAGTTACATGTAGTAAACATAAACGACTTCTGTTCATCTGGACAAAACTAAAAACAGGGTGGGATTTGTCAGAGAGGAAAGAAAGGTCTGTTACAGATAACTATAATTTATATCGCTGGCCTGTTCATTTCTTATTTATATAAATTTTGTACATGTTTTTAAATACTTATACATCAAGAATAACATAATGATACAGATATCCTTTTTAATTTGCTTGACTATTCTGAGACAGGGTCTCTCTATGTAGAGATGGATGGCGTAGAACTTGCTCTGTAGCCCAGACTGGCCTGAAACTCACAGAGATCCACCTGCCTCTGTGTTCTGAGTGCTGGGGTTAAAGGAGTGCGCCACTCCTGACAACACGTATCCTTTAAAGAAGAGAGATTTACTGTGATGCAAGTGTTTTGCCTGCATGCGCATACGTGCACTGGGTACACACCTGGTGCCTGCAGAGGCCTGAAGGGAGAGGAGGGCAGAGCAGGCTGTCGAATCCCCTGGAACTGTAGTTACAAATGATTGAAGCTGCCATGTGGGTGCTGGGTACAGAGCCTACATCGTCTGCAAGAGCAGAAGATGCTCTTAACTGTGAAGCCATATTTCCATCCCTAATGGTTAACTGTTGGAATTTAAGGGGGTCCAGAAACTTCAGTGACTTAGACACCGTTGAGACCACTGAGGATGAGTTTAAAGTTTATTGTTCAAAATCATTCTAAAAAATACTTGGCCATATTTATTTTGTTTTGGTATTTTTTAAAAAACTATCTTTTGTGTTGATTTTCATTTTTTTTTATTTGAAAGAGAGAGAGGGAATAAAAATGATGTTGATGATTAGGAAGGTGGGGATGTATAATTAGGAGCAGTTAGATGATGGGAAAGAATATGGTCAAAATATATCACATAAAAAATCATACACATCATGTATACCAGCTCGATAGAGAAAATAATGCTCGCTGTAAAAGGTGTATCATGAGAAAGCAGTCCTTTGCCTACCATCTCTCTGTTATTTGGAGAGTGGTAGATAAATTTCTAAAGGAATCTCAAAACACAATAGCATAATAGTGACTGTTGCATTTTAAATGATCCAGATTAGATGTAGACTCAGAGAGGTACGAAGTTAGGCTGACTGAGTAGTGGAGTCACAGCTCATTACATGGTGTCAAGTGTTTTCTTTTAGAGTTAGTGTATATAATTTATATAAATAACAGTCTCATTGTGACATTTTTGCATAGGTATACCACACACTTAGATCATAATCACTCCCATTATCCAAATGTCTTGACAAGTATTTTCTAGACTTTTCTACTTTCTGGTGACAGCATTTTCTTTTTCTTTTCTTTTTTGGCTTTTTTGAGACAGGGTTTCTCTGTGTAGTTTTTGCGCCTTTCCTGGAACTCACTTTGTAAACCAGTCTGGCCTTGAACTCACAGAGATCCTCCTGCCTCTGCCTCCTGAGTGCTGGGATTAAAGGCGTGCGCCACCACTGCCTGGCTGACAGCATTTTCTAATAGAATGCAAGACAGTGACTTCAGTTGTCTACAAACCTTAAATAAATGCACATAAGTTTGTAGACTTTTCAACTATTTAATAATTGCATTTACTCAACTCTCTTGTTTTTTGCATATGTGTGTATGTGGAACTGAATGACTTTATGACCTTATGAATGCAGTTATTTCACTCAGATCATCTCAAAGTTTCTCATAAAATTGCCAGTTCAAAGATGATTTTGATAAAACTATGCTAAAAGTAGAAAACTCATAATTTCCTGGCAAAGCAATTTTGCTGGTTAGATTTGTCAACTTGACACAAACTAGAGTCCTTCCTTCTGGGCAGAAGGAATAGTCTATGAGCATGCTCTGTAGGCACTTTCTTAATTGCTAATTAATATAGGAGGTCTCAGCTCACTGTGGGTCGTACCATCCCTAGCCAGGAAGACCTGGGCTGTATAAAAAAGAGTAGCTGAGCAAGTCAGAGAAAGCAAGCCAGCAAGCAGCGTCCCTCCAGGTTCTCAGCTTCTCAGCATCAAGCTCCTGCCTTGGGTCCCCTCAGTGATGGATTGTACAGGTAAACCTGATAAACCCTTCCTTCCACAAGCATGCTTTGTCACAGCAGCAGAGAAGCAAATGAGGCCAGCTACAAATGGGTATAAAGCACCTTGGACTGAATCTGAGGATGGCTTGTTCAGATCACACATTTAAAAAAACTTTCTTGATAGAGTTCATACTAATCACTTCTCTTGACATGCAATTTCATAACTACTTAGTATTGTTATAGTCTGACACAGCATAAACATTCTCATTTTGATAAATGTTATGTAGATCTGCCTCCAAAGCTAGGGGAAAAAAAGCTTTAGAGCGCACTTTGCCCTGCTATGAACAGCTGTGGAAAGGGCTCAGACCTCAAAAGCTGAGAGATGGAAGAAGGTTTTCCCATCACCCAGCTATGCAACAGGGAGTGAGTTATGTTAAATCTCCAAACACACACTTTCTCATTTTTGATAATTAAGATGCTAAGGGATATGCTATGAGATAAGCTAATAGAATTATAATGTTCCTTTATAATTATAGCAGACAATAATTATTTCCTTACTTTTCCTTGAAAGCCAAAGTGAAAATGATTAATTTCAAAGCTCGGATCCATAGCTAACTAAGTAATTGTTCAGAAAAATATTTCAAATGTGTTAAATTCATTTCTAGCAGATTTTTTTTTGGCAAAAGGACACTATTTAGCTATTGCCTTTCCAGAATGAAAATTCATTATTGAGTTAAAATTGAAGGGGTATTGAGAGTATATTAATTCCTTCAGAAAGTCATTGAGCATATTTTCCTTTTTTGGTGCTGGAAATAGAATCCAGTACTTTGTGCATGCTAAGTATACACTCTACCACTGAGCTACAGCCCAGTCCTGTACACTCTATCTTGACTCGCACAGTTTCTATTATTATCATAGTTTACTTTCAGATTAGAATCAAAGCTATTAGCCATATTTTAGATTCTACTGTTACTACATACAAGTTTTCTTCATTCAAGAACACACATGATAAAAATGACTATTCCTTTTCCTATAGATCACGAATTTTACCATAAGCAACTCTTTCTGCAGGATAAAAACTCTTGGAGGAAATTATACAATAGGAGTTAATGATGACAGTAGCTTGATGATTCTTTCAATCTGAAGATTCTGTATTTTGTGAGAATTTTTGTGTGAAGAGATAACCCATTAATATTACCTAAAGAGAATAGCATAAAAGTGACACAATTACCCAAGCTAACCTCATAAATGCACCATTGCCTGTCCTACAATCATAAGGAATACAATCAATGATTATGGATGCTTTATTCTAACATGCATTTGCTGCATTGACAGGTGGGTGGCTTTCCTGCTGCTGAAGTACTGGTGAATACCGAGTCAGACTCAGAATGGGACTCTGGGTCCAGAGGCAACAGAACACAGCATTGGCACTTGAGGCAACTTCTGAAAATGTGACCTTGGGCCCCTTTGTTCCTTTAGAGCTTGCTTCCCAGGCCACACTGTCAGCTGCCCACTCACCGGCCTCAGCCAAATATTCCCCTTTCCTCCTTCATCAGTTTTCATGCCAACAATGACGTCACAAAGAGTTGTTTTCAGAACTACTTGCAATTTCAGAAATAACTTCAATCACAATTCAGTAACTTCAATACATCGTCAAGGTATACACTTAAAGCTATAGTATTTCAGTTATCTGCAAGAGTGCTTGGGAGAGGTTAGCGTGGCAGGGCTCAGGAGGAGCACTGAATTTGTTGGCAGGGAACCGTCTGGTCTATCACACAAAGAACCAGCCTGACAGAACAGCCTCCTTAGAATGAGAGAAGCCAACATCAATGTTGCTAGGGAAGATGCCAGGATCTACAGCCAAGGGAACAATAAGCAGAACTTATGAACGAGTTCTGACTCATTGTTTCACATTATCAATCTACTTCACTTTTCTATTTTTTAGGGCTGCACATATACAAAATATTTAGCCTAACCAAGCAGGTATTCAAAGCATAATATTGCAACTACATTTTTTTTTATTTGACCAACAATAAATGTGAATGCATTTTTTTCTGCCTGAGATAGGTAATCCCTATCATGAATTCACAGCAGAAGCTGTTTCCCCCTAAGAACATAACTTTTACTGGTAAGCAATGAGTGCTACAATTAGGCACCTTCAAACTGGATTCCTTGTGCAAATCTCATTTCATCCTCCTCCTATTATTTCTTAAATTTTCTCGTGCTCATTGTCTCTTTAAGTAGACTGAGGCTTTTTTGAAGGCAGAGGTACTCTGTATATTATGCACTCATTACATCTGAACACAAGATTGTAAGTTTGGTGGTGCGTTTAAATATGTTAGAATTATATGGCTCAGTTTACCATCTTAACAAATCATAAATTAACTTATACTAGATAGAATAATCCTTGTAAGCCAATCCAAACTAAGGTGTTTTTTGTTTTTTTTGCTAGACGTGTTCACCTGCTGTTACTATTGCTGCTGCTATGATCACTCATAAAAATAAAACTATCAATCCATATCACATAGTATTAGACACTGTAATGAAATCACTGCACCATAAATCACAAAGTTCAGTGGAGTCTCTACTGGAGATAAAAAATGACAAGGCAAAGACTTAAATATCTAGTGGACTCAGTTATACATATAGTTAAATTTATGTCATCATGTTTGATATCAAATATGCAAAAGGTCAATAATAGTCCTTAACAAGTTTATAAAATAATCCAATCAAATTTTGGTCTTCTTGAATTCTTTCCTGATCAGGTTTACGTTCTGCTGGCTTGGAGATCACTTAGTTCAGTATCTTTTCATTGTACTGCACCACACTGGATCAATGTTTCTGCTCTTTCTTATGGCAATGTAGTAGATCTCTGAAAGGAATTCATGAAAGTCAGTGAATTCCTTGAGATTGTAAAATAAAAGCATTTTGAGTAAATGGGCATATGTGGAGAGCATTCAGTGGTTTTGTCAGATTATCCAAAAGATTCGGTTCATCCGCACGTAAAGAAACTCTATCAGCTAGAACAGGTTTGAATCCTGCTTCCCTGAAACACAGATGTTTTTTGAGATAATGATCCTGCCTTTGTTTGTAAAGCAAAGCATCCTTACTCATCTTCCACCAACAACTTCATCATGTGCTTGATACACGCAACCATTCAGCATTAGTCAAAAGATAGTTGGTGAAATGTGATAACCCACATATTATTTCTCATCCCACTTAGAGTAGATCACAGCTTAGGTCACTCCTTATGAGGTCAAAAGAACATACTTTACCACCAAAAGAAGTACAGAATGGTAATCTTTTGCTAAAGTTAATCAGTCACAACAGTCTATAGTGTTTATTAGTTCTGATCAGTCCATATGTTTATTTTTCCAAGCAATTTCTATCCTTGCTATTAATTTTGACCAGTAATACAAAACATTAACTGTTATTGGCTGTAACTTTTATGTGTATTGTGTAACACACACTTGCATATGCACATGCTACACACACACACACACACACACACACGCACGCACGCACACACGCACGCACGCACGCATGCATGCATGCACGCAGGCACACATACCTTAAAGGAAGAGGCCTAATATTTTAGGTAGTCATGTAGCCCTTTTCTTGATCTCAAGAACTGTGTAGCTGTTCCTTATCTTTTCCCTTTAACTTGATTACAGCTCCAATCATAAAAACTATTTCACCAACTTAGCACTACTATAAAACAGGCAATGGAATAAAAGTCCCAAAGCGTCTAGCCATTATCTGTCTCAGAATTCAGTCACTGCTTCACATTCTCTTTGGTACTAAATCTTATATTGCAAACTGTATGTTCAGTGGACTCATTAGCAAAGTACAAAGCCTTAGTCTTTGTGTGTAATCAATTGGGTAAGTTTGAAAGCTTTATTTAAACTGAATTATTATTTTTTATGTGTGTGTCCCTCATGCATGCCTGATCTTTGTGGAGTCCAGAAGAGAGCACTGGATTCCCTGGGACTGGAGTTACAGACAGCCATGAGCTGCCCTATGGGAGTTGAATCTTCTGGAATAAGAGCAAGGGCGCTTTATTGCTGAGCCATCTCTCCAGTCCCTGGAAATTTCTGTTGCTATCAAGCTAATTTGTAAAGTGAATGAAAAACAAATCTATGAATCATTATTTTATTGTTGGTACAAAAACTCATAGATTGAGTAGATGTCACATTTTCCCATCAGTGCTTGATGCGTGTAGATAGAGTGTGAGCCCACTTTGGTCTTTTTCAACATGGTAAATAGTGTAGAATTCATAAAGTAGATTCCTTCAGGAGTCCCAAGCTGTTCTAGCTCTGTGTCTTCATGAACCATCATAGAACATTCTGCACAAGGTACAGATGCTTAAACTGAGGAAGAAACTCATTTCTGCTTACCCAGGTATCTATGTTAGGTTCAAAGTTGAAGAAGCATCAAGTATTCTTTTTATACGAAGATTCTAATATTAGAGTATTTTCAGCCATTTAAAAAATTTTGGTTTAATCATGACTTGCTCAGTAAACTTTACTGTTTTTTTTCACAGTATCTGTCAAAATTTCCACCCTTTGATGTTACTTGCTGGCCTTCTCCCCATTTTGCTCTGTAAGGACAGAAGTGGTGCCCATGCATTCTCCACAAGATGCTCACCATCTCATGAAGAGTGTATGTGTAGTGGATACATACCAAATAGTACTGGGTAAGTAACATGTATGTAAGAAAAGTACATAAATTGGTTAATATAGTTTAGGTTACCCTTCCTGGCTGGGTGGAGAGACAGCATTAGGAAACCACAAAACCTGCCAAAACTATGAAGGACGAGTCATGACGAAGTCAACTCACAAGCTAAAAGCAGAAACTCCAGGTTTTCATCGGCTTCCTCCTGTTTGTGATGTCAGAACAGGGGTTTGTTTAGGGAGCATCAGCAACACCTGCCGCCCTTTCAAATCATTCTCTGTGTTCTTCCCCTAAGAGGAAAGAAGTTAAGTCCACACCTGGCTGGTGTAAGCCCAACATTCTGCCCACCACCAACTTGTTATTGTTTCCCACAGATGTGTTTCAAATGTTCACAGTGTATGTTTCTAATGTGCCATGTTTGTGTTTTAAGTGTAAATAACCTCTTATATGTGCTGCATAAG